>NC_141895.1:19905516-20214405 GCF_030686135.1 Camelina sativa | reverse complement strand
GTGTCGTTGACCTTGTTGTAGATGACGAGCATAGGTTTAAGTACCTTTTCATATCTTTCGATGCTTCAATCCGTGGTTTCAATTACGTTAAGCGAGTTATTGTGGTTGATGGGAAACATCTCACTGGCAAGTATGAAGGTGTATTGTTAATCGCTTGCGCACAAGATGGTAACTTTCAAATATTTCTGTTGGCTTTTGGTATTGTCGACTCGGAGTGATGCTTCATGGGATTGGTTTTTCACCAAATTAAGTGAGTGTATCTCGGATGAATATCCTTTGGAAGTAGTTTTGGATAGGCACTGTTCAATAGCTAAAGCATGTCGCAATGTTATCCCATGGGCAACACGAGGGATATGTTATTACCATCTTCAACAAAACATAATTTCTAATTTCAATGGGAAGCAACTCATGTACAGTAAAACCTCTATAAATTAATACTCTATAAATTAATAAACACTATAAATTAATAAATTTTACTAGTCCCAAGTCGGGACAGTGTAAAAATTAACAAAATTCGATAAGATAATAAGATAATATTTTTTTTGAAATCCCCATGTAAAATATAGTCCCAATAATATCATAAATTAATAATCATGTAAATATATATATATATATATATATATGCTGATATAGTAAAGTATGTTTCTCTTAAACCTTATATATATAAAAAAATTGTTATGTTGTATCTTCAAACTATAATGATATAAAATATTCTATAATATTTCATAAAACAGCTAAAACTTTTTAAAATTTTCAATTTCTAAATATGCATCATTTACATTTTTATAGTTTGATAGACTATTAAAATACGAGAATTGATATTCTTATTCATAAATTTGAATATTTATGTCATATGTATAAGTGAATTTGTCTATAATATTTGTAATTCATTGTCAATAATATTTTTTAATTATTTCAAATTCAATTCCAATACCATAAAATTTACAACATCCAAAATTCTAATCTTATTTTGCAAAAATTGTCTCAATTCATAGTTTTTTAAAAATTAAACACTTTAAAAATATACCTATAAATTAATAATTATTAATTTACACTATAAAATAATAATTATTAATTTATAGATAAATTAATATCACTATAAATTAATAAAATGTCTTGGTCCCAACATTATTAATTTATAGAGGTTTTACTGTACTTGGTGAAAGGGGCAGCATATGCGCATACGCATGATGATTACAACCGCTACATGGCTTCGCTCACTAACGTAAATCCGGCTCTTGCAGCGTACTTGAATGAGGCAGATCCAACTTTATGGTCTCGAGTTTACTGTTGAAACGACCCGACCCGTTTTTTTTTTTTTTAAATCATAAATAATAATAATAGATAAACTACAACTAGCGGTCCCATATCCACTAGCCACCAAACCACAATCACACCAATACCAATAACCAATAAATATCCAATAATAAACCAATATTATAACATAAACAATATCCAATAATTCAACCAACAGGAAACATAGAAACAACAACCTAGCAATGTTTCTAATGACCCAACTCTAGCAACCTAGCAATGCCAGACAACAACCAATCGAGTCCCTAGAACATCCTCCTCTTCATTGCCTTGATTCCACGATCACACTTTGCCTTTATCTACACCACAAACACAAATTGAGATGCATGAGTATTTTATAAACACTCAGTGAGGCAATCCTCCCATCTATTGCGCTATACACACAAGCAATAAGATCTTTACATGCCACAAACATCACTCAATAAAACAAACCAGGCAATATACAAAGCATCATAACATTCATTGTAACTGAGGAAGGGTGTCGACCGATGCTACTCACTGGTGTCGACTGACACTGACAATCTGGTGTCGACCGACACCATGCTCGACATTCCCGAAACCCTAGTTTGTGTCGACTGACACCTACACATGGTGTCGATCGACACTCGCCCAAGTTGTCGAGCCGTCCTCGCGTTGGTGTCGACCGACACCCTAACTGGTGTCGATCGACATTGATGTCGAGCATCGATTTCCTCTGATCAGAAACTCTGAATCTCGCCTCCAATCTTCTCCAATCCGCTCCATGCATCCCCAGAAGCCAAACCCAGCCATAGCAGCCAAGAATAACCATAGAGAACTCAAAGAAACAACCACATAAGCACCAAATCACATAAAAACTAGAGATCTTAGCTTATCTAAGCTAAGGTCATGCACTCACCTCTTTGCAGGAAGTTTCTGACCAACAATGACGAATCCCTCACTCCCAGCAAGTTTCTAACTCCTTCCTAGCTTCTGATCTCTCAAGAACAGCCAAGGAATCTCACCAATCTTCCAAAAACTCAAGAACGCTTCTCTTCTCTCTTTTCTCTCAAAAACAAGGAAACGACGACAAAATAACTTTCCCAAAACCCTTTTTGTCGACATTTCACTTAAATAGTCCGGTTCAATGGTTTTCCTTAAACCAAATCGATCCAAATCGATAATTAAATCGAACTGGTCGAACCAGAAAATACTAGTGTCGACCAACACCACCAATGGTGTCGATCGACACCCATCCCCAAAACTCACATTTTGGTTCTCGGATGTTACATATGCTCAAGAAGTGAACATGGTGATCTAAGAAAAGAAACAAATGTCCACGATATGTAGCTAGCTAGTCCAAAATCATCCTATAGAATGTTCATCCAACACTCTGAATTCCCTTAATGAACAATGTGAGGGGAATCCTAATCCCGCCATGCCAAAGCACCTCAGTACCACCAATGTCGAGAGGCTACTTTCTTGGAGAAATCTTTTTGTTTGGTAGCTAATGTTCATCGTTGTTTTTAGAGACTATAGTTTGCTTTCTTGATGCTTCTTTTTGCTCCCCATAAACTATCTCGATATCTACAGCTATGTCAATTAGGGCCAAAGCTTGTGGGCTGGCCTGGCCCGGCTCTGAAAAACATCGGGTTTGGGCTTAAATATATATGTCCAAAAAAAATCGGATCTTCCGGGCTTAGCCCATTTGGTCTATAGGGTTTTGTGGGTTTACCCCGACCGGGCTCGGGCCAGCCCGAAAAAACCTTTAAGAAATATATTTGTATTTTTGTGTTAACATTTTTGTTTGATTGCAATATTTGATTAATGATTTATCGTAAATAAAGTTTTAAACTCTAATCATAATTTTCATATCTACTTAATAACCTTAATACTTTTAAATATTTTATCTATATAAATTATATATTGTTTTATTTGATTAAAGTATTAAAATTTTATTTAGTATTTACATGATAGCAAAAGATGTACAAACACAAAACTTTATTTTAAGGTAAGACATGATAGTAAAATTTCTGTAAAATTTTAAGGTAAAACATGATAGTAAAAAAAAATTTAAGATGTACAAACACAAAACTATACTCTCTTTAAAAATATAAAAATAATAGAATATACTTTTCTGTTTTTTTTTGTATCATAGTTCTAATTTAAAATTATGAAAAACACACTCTTCTATTTTTAGTTATTATCATCCTAATTTAAATAAACAAGTTATTTTTATATTTAATTTGTGTGTGACATGTGACATATTGTCATGTAATTTTCTTTTAAATTTATTTTGCAATATCTTTTTAATATTTTCTTACCTTATGTATATAGAACAAAATTATTTTCTAATGGTAAATATAGTTATTAATTATTGGAAAACATCTAAATCATATATATGTAAGTAAGGTTTCACTCTCTTCTTATGGGTCCATTTGGTATTTATTTAATTTATTTTTTTAAATATATAATATTTATTTTTAATTAAACCTAAAATACAACACATTTAGTCATATACATTAATTCATACTCTAAATATACACTTTAGTACTAAGTTGTAACTGAAATTACATAAATTATGAATTGAACTACATTTTAACGTGGGCATATAATTGATATTATAATTTATATTTTATGTTGTATCTATTTGTTAAATATTGAATGTTTTGTAAATAGAGGAATAACTAAATTTTCTAGTTGTTGTGCAGCTAAATATTTATATTATTTTTTAACCCGCAATACACTTCATGACCATTTGTTTGTTATATTTAGTTTGTTTTGTTATATTATTTTTTAACCCGCAATACCAGTTTAACAAAACATTCGTTTAGTGGTTGAGATTATATTTTGATTTTTAATTATTATAACAAAAAATAACGAATCTAAATACATAATCAGTAATTATACGCTGTGATTAAGTCACATTTTTCCTAATAATTTCATTATTTTATACAATCTTAGTTAAATCAACTTGATTTTATGTTAAATATTTTAATATTAGTAGTGTTGATAAATAATTAAATGAGGATTTAACTCGTGTTAACACAAATTTAATAATATTTTATTAATTTCAACATGTTCTCTTTATAGCTCAACTACTATATAACCACATTATATAGTATTTTAGAATTTTTTAATTTACATATTGGTAATAATTAAAAATTTTATTAAGTTTATATATGTTAATTATAATATTTAGATAATTGTCAATCGAAGTTTTTATTTGTTAAGAATCAAAGCTCATAGATTTTGGAAAACCAATGAGAATCAAATTGTTTTTTTCTTTGTTTACGAAGGATTCAGATATAGAATATCTTCAAAACACAACATAATGTATGGTTAAATATATGATAGTTTCTATTTCCATATTGATTGCTGTTATTTTTTAAATTGAAATGAAATGTAAAATATTTAGGAAACAAAATCTGGAGTAATGTTAGTTTTGGAAAAATTTTAGGGGTTAATGTTGTAAATAACTTTTTAAATAAACAAAACTAAAAGGACATAACACAAAATGTACTTCAAAAATGTTAATATAGATATTTTTTCCTCTATTCACTTTCAATTAAATATCCTATTAATTATAAATATAACCCCTCTAATTTCATTTTGTTTTTAATGTTCTTGCATTGGTTAAAAACTCAATGAAGATAACATTGTAAGAGTTTAATAATATATTTTACATTGTTCTCAATTTGATTTCTTCTTTGCCTTTATGTACTTCTTCCTTTCTTATATTTTTTTTTTTTCAAAATACATATGTATTTTCTATGTGTAATAAAATTTCATTGCTATAATAAAATTAATTAATCAGATTCAAAAAAAAGATTCTAAGCATCTCGCAATAAAGGAATCAAGGTAAAGGAACCATCTCTATTATTTATTTTAGATGTTAGATTATTTCTTACATATTCATGTATATTTATTTGATTCTTAAAAATATGTAATGTTCTAAGGAAATAAATTTTTGTAATATAATTATTAAATCAAATCAAATTTTCTTACTTCTCTCTTACCTCCAACAAAATTGTAACACATTTCTTTTAGGATACTTATCATTATACTTAGTTTCTGTTTAAACATATAATTACATAAATATCATTAATTTTTATTTATTTAATTCAAATATGTACTTTCAATGGAGTTCTCTATATAAAAACTATATCATATTCTATTTTTTTTATCTAGCTTTCACTACAAGGATGAAACAATTATAACTACATTTAGCAATATAAATTAAAATAAGGGAAATATAAAAAGAATTAAAATTAAATTAATCTTTGTGAATTGTACTTTAAAGTTTTGCTTGCACTTCATATGATTTTATAGGGAACAATTTCGTTTTTATCATTAAATGCTTTAGGTTATGTGTTAGTTTATATGAACGACTTAAATTAAATATTTGAATATCATAGTTAATTTTCATTTTTATCATTATATTTTTTACCTCAAATCCTCAAAAATACTAATAATTATTATTATCAAAGTTGAACAATAAAAAAATAAAGAAACTCAAAAGATATGTATGTGTGATTATATTTAAATTAGTTCTATATTATGAAATTGTATGATTTTTTTTTTTTAAAAGTGAATTTCTTAATGACATTTAGATTTAGATTTTTTTTTGTTTTTCATAATATTAAATAAAATTAAATTAATTAACATAACTTATTATACATCAATCCGCGCATGCACGGATATTATCTAGTTATATATACACTTTGGATGATATGTTCACAATACTTTTGAGTGTGGACAAGCATTGAGGTGCATTGGTGATTCGTATGGTGTTAAGGAGTTGAGTAGGTAGCTAAGTAGGTAGCTAAGTTATGTGAAGAATATTCTAAAAAAAGCAAAGTGTTTTGAAGACTTTGATCAGTAGTATAATTGGATATGAAAGAAATTTATTATTCTATTCTTTCGTACTTCATATCGAGTTATTTTTTAATTTATTATATTATTTTCAAAATAAAAAAAAAAAAGATATTCAAAAATTTCAAATCCAACTGTATTTTTTTACATTTTTGTAATATTTGAAATTCGTACGAGAATACTTATTTAAGTGATATACAAAACAATAAAATATCTTCACATCATATGTAAAAGAAAAAAAACTCATTTAATTACATTAGTGCATTGGAAGACAATCACTAAATTCCATTATGAAAATTCATTTCTTAACAATCCTAAATAATCAACTCAAGTAATTTTATTTTAGATAAATCTTTTTATTATATAATTAATATTAATTCGTCGTATAAATCTTTTTTCTATTCTTAATATATGTAATGTATATAAATTATTAAAATACAGAATTATCATTCATTTTTTGTATCTGCATAAATCACAAGAAAAATTTATTACTATGAAGAGGAAATCAAAAAGAGACACATGAGCGGCACGGAGAGCGTTACTTTTTTCTTTTCTTTTTTGTATATATATATATTTATATATATATATGTATTTTTTTTTAAACACTTGAGTGACATGAGTCTGTCTTTTTTTTTAGGTATATCACTCAAAACTTACCGATCTCTACTAGAACTCCTCCACAAATCTTAGCTTCAAGTTCTTATTTTAATCAATTCCACAATCTACTGAACTAATTCATTTTCACTAAACAGGACATATACACTACAAGAAATTTATAATGTAAAGTCACTTAAATAACGACATTTTATTAAATGACGTTATATATCTTCTAAAATAATTAGGGATGTAGAGTCGCTTTCTAAACCAACACTAAATTTACAGTTTGTTATTAATTAAATAGTTAGGTTTATATGCCATCCTCTCTTCTTCTTTAAAGCTTCTCAACCCAGAAAACACGAAAGCATTCAAAAACAAAATCGAAGAACTTCAATTTCTTCAAAATTATTAGGTTTTTTCGTTTCTTTGCCTAATTATCAATAATAAGTTAGAATTACGTTAGAATAATAAGTTAGAATTACGTCATTAAAAGCCTGATTATTATGAGTTTGTGTCATCACTTGAAACAATAATAAATAATTCGAAAGAGGATCTTCTTTAATTTTTACTTATGGGCGAATGTTTTTCTTCTCCTAGAACCGGACCATATACATACTTACAAAGTTACAATATATGACAATCCGTCCCGCGGACCCCACTAATTCACCGCTAGCCGCTTCAACGGACCCCAAGCTGGCTCTGCAGGGCACGATCCTAACCCATTACTATGGATATCCTAATCCACCGGTAGGTTATTGGTGCGCCAAGCGTTTCTCGAACCCTGGTCCCGACCCTTTAACAACCTTCCCACATGACAAGCTATCACCAATTGATAATTGTAACACCCAATTTTCATGGCATGTCACAGATTAACTTATACCACAAGTAAACCATACTTAACCGAAAATAACCGAAAAATCCATTAATTCAACTTAAACGTCTTTCAAACCATCCTTTAAACGTTAAACCGAAACCAACAACCAGTTCGATAAATCCAACAATAGAAAATAAAATAATAATCTCCAGCTCCTAACACCAACACCAACTCTAACAACTACTCCTCATGGTTACCTGCAAGAGAAAGAGAGGGGTGAGTAATCTAAGATTACTCAGCGAGGGCAAGCTTTAGGGCTCACGAAGTCTTCATACACAAACATGCTTAGACTGTCACAAAGTCTAAACCTAAGACAAGCAATCAAACACGTGTCAACGACACACACACATCACACAAATGAGACTACGTCCCATAACCATCGTCGTGCATTACCGGATTCCTTATGCTTTCGCACTTCTTCCTGCACATTTTCACTTGCGTATCTGGATTCCTCATGCTTTCACACTTCTTCCACGCACAACCACGCGTTGGCTCGTCAGCCAATCTTGATCTACCCGCATTCCGCGCCCGTAGACCACCACACAACTACAAGGAAAATTCCTTGTAGGACTCTCTGCAGTTCTCCCGCTTCTTCGTGCCTCTTGGCACATTTTCTCCTCACACTCAAACAATTTATTTTATCACACAAACATGCATTTCACACACCACGCAATCCGTTTTAAAATATCTTTCTTTTATTTCTCAAATCCTATTACTAATTTTTTTTCCTTACCTTTTATTTAGTAATTATATATTTATATATATATTATTATTGTTATACACTCAACAATCAACTAAGATTATTTATATATAATCCATAGATCTACATGGCTTAACCTTAAACTAAGTAACTATCTAATTAAACGTATCCGCATATGAAAAAAACACTAACTAGTCTTCACCTTAGCAAATTGGGTTGAAAAGAAAATAAACCAGCCCAATTACCAATTAAAAACCGGGATGTTACGCAATAAAAACTTATGTTTTTTTTGTTTTTTTGTCAAAAGAGACTTTATATAGCATACGAAGGCCTTGAAATAGATAGAACTAGAAGGACCCAAAAGTTCACAAAAGCATATTGGACATTAGTATATATCAGATTAGTCAAATTTCCAACTAATTGTCGGATTCACGTATAAACATTGACAAAAATATATCAAAGAAGGTAATAAAAACGACAAAGAAAGTCTACAAATGATAAATCCATAAACGGAATATTAAAATTTTGACATCATAGCGTCATAGCGATATAGTACTGAGGACGATCGAGAATAAGAAGAATGTTTCGAGTTTTTACGATGTTTAAAGAGAGTACATATCGGAGAGTGCTTTAAGGAACCTTAGCTTCACCTTCAAATGCACAATATAATCAACTGTCTTTAATAAAAGCAGATCCGGGTGGTTGCATCTTACCCCTCCCGGTATCAGTATTTGGAGCCTCCTCACCTTCATTTGGAGCAACCCGGATCCATGACTCGTTCTGTTGTTCTTCTTCTTCTTCTTATTCATCGTCTGCTTCGTTCCCATCCTCTTGTATTTCTTCGACTCCTCCATTGCCTTTTTGTTTAAGGACAACACTTTAAAGTTGTGATGCAAACGAACGTGCGGGTGGTACATATTTATATAGAGTCTATGATTCTAAACCAGTAAGAGTCTTTTACTCTATTTATTTTTATTTCTATTAATTTTGTACAATTGTGGAATGTGTTTTTTTTTAAATGCTCGCTTATGTCCACACGCTCGATCTGTTTGTCCTTATTATTTTTGCAATGAGAAAGCATTATCCAATAGAAAAAAAGGTATTAGTAACGTCGGTCGTTTAATTTAATTTGTATCTATTTGCATGGTTTCAATTATTCCATAAAACACGAAAGCTGTATATACAATAATATATATCACGTGTTGGACTCACTATATAAATTTTGTGACTCGGACAGTTGTCTAATCCTTTTTCAGTACATAATATATGAAATAGAATTTGTTTTACCCATGTTTCTATATTAAGATTACAACTTTACAAGTACCAAGTGAAACTTGAACTAGTGGCGTTACGTACTATTGATTATATTAGAAAACTACTATAAAATGTATGCGTTTTGTTGTTCCTTACGAGCTGTAGAGTTGCTCACTCCAAAGTCTTAAAACATTTATTCCAATAACATCTTTTACAATGTAGAGTTCCTCCAAAATCTTCTCAATCACAGGTTTAGGGTTTTAAAGGTGGGAAGAGAAGTAAAATATATGGTTCTGCACTTCTTTTACTTTACCTCGCTTTTGTCTATTGTTAACTACTGATGAAGATTTGATCGCACATATAAAAGAGCTTTGGGACCAAAGATTTTTATTGATAGTGAAATTTATGAGGCTAATATATAATAATACAAATGTAGGTGTGTTCCTAAGAGTTGGGCTGTATTGTTAAATGTTTTTGGGCCGACACAATGCAATGTTTGTAAGTGCCAACTGGATACTATGCACGTGTTTTCGACAGCTTAGCTTTTCCAAACTCCCGTTTGTTGCCATCGATACTCGACATTGACGCGATCTCTCTCATTTCTATTTGTCTTTTTTCTCTTTAATGTGAATTTTTACTCCATTGTTGATCTATATAAGTATATTGGGAGTACATGGTTACAAAAGTCTTTTATAATCTATATTGAACTTAAATACCAAAAATATATGTGTGTGGAAATTATACAACTCCTATAGTTTTCTTTCATTTTCTACAATCGGAGCCTAGTTACCTCAGTTTGTAGTTTCAATCAAGCATTGAAAAAGGGAAAAGACGCTTGAGCTGTTAAATCACATTAGCTTTTTTTTTTTTTTTTTGGAAATTTGATCAATCACAAATTCTATACTAGAGTCGAGAACGTGGCACAGTGGTTTCACGAAATGGACCACTCTACGAATCACATGCAATTGTATGTGTGATAATGAACAATGATGATTGGTGAAGGATGGAAATCAAGTGGGCTAGTTTCGAAAGTTTAGGGTTTTGACAGCTTGAAACAAGATGGCTATGTGTGTGGCTATCTGAGTGACCAATGACTATTTGGTGTTGCTGTTATTACCCTTCTTTCGGCAATTTAACGTGGCTGATGGGTCACTTTGGGTCCCATTCTACCTTCCTTTCTCACCGTCCGATCATTGCCCAATGCCCATACGTATCATTTCTTCTGCAACTGCATGGTTCTCTTTTCTTTTTATTCAGTTTTTAATCTATAGTTTTACATAATTTAGTTATATGTCGTAATTTTTTTAAAAAATTATACTGATTGATAATGGATTTTATTCATGGAAGAGGAGAGGCACCGCAGTCTATGGAAACAGCTCCCTACTTTTATATGTTTCCCTCTTTTGTGGGTTTATTGGGTTAATTTGGCGGGATCCCGGAACAATTATTTGATACTCCATTTTTCATGTTTTCCCCCATAAAACAGTAATTCGAAAATAATATAGTTTAAACATTCACATAAAACTATTTCAGTATATATGATATATTCCGAACTGATACACGAAATATGTCACTTTGTTTTTGAAATGAGTATGGGTATGGTGCCGCATTTTCCAATGTAAATTATTTGTACGTAAAGCAAGCACATGATGTGTTTGAATATCAAAGTCTATGAGATTGCAACGATTATTTCTTGATATATATAATAAACACACAGTGCATGAAACTAATGGACTTTCTATCGGATCGGACTATTTCTTAAATCATACATGTGCTTTGCATAAATGTTAACATGATTTCTCATATATTATTAGTCGATTCTTCACTCAATTCATTTTTGCCAGCTCCACTTCCCATTTAGTCCATACTGATTTACTATTAGTATATAAATGGATAGAAGCCACTCATTTGTTTGTTGCAATTATGTTTGATTGGTTGGTTACATCAACCAAAATTAACTCAAATTAATACATATATGCATGCAACCCATGCTCTCATGTGCTTTGGCCAACTCAGCGACCATGATTTTCCAAAGAGATGAGTGAACGTCTGATGCAACACAAAATGCAATCTTTCTTGGCCGAACAACAACACATAATTAAAATTGTTATTAAGATTATTATAAAAAAAAGTATATTATATTTTGGGGTTTAGAATGACTTTGTCTTGTTTTCATGTCTATCCAAATTAGGTCTCGAATATTACATGAGTACGGTTCTTTATTTCTTATGGACAGTCAAGTCGTTGATTATGCATGAGTAACGTCAGTTTTTTTATTTTGAACGGTGAATGCTTCAGTCCCATGATCTCATCTAAATGGACACTCCAGGCAACCTTTAAAGTGCCTTAAATGTACATTTGGCCCATTTCTTGAGACCCAAGTTAATATAGATGCAAGGTTTTGCACACTAGGTTATATACTATAACTTATAACATGAGGAATTAAAGAGGTTATATAAACATTTGAAAAATGTTGGGCCTAACCGCCTAAGTGCATAGCCCAACAAAGAAAGAATAATAATTGTAGCTAAATGCAAATAAGAAAAAAGCTAAATAATGATTTTTCCTTACTAAAATCGTATCAATACTTGTTTGTTTTATTGTATTTGAAGGATAGTTCAAAGTTCAAACCTAACAAAGGGAATGCTCATAATTTGGTCCTAAAACCATAATGAAGAGTCACATTTGCATTTATACTTAAACAGATTATATTCTTAATTGTTGAACCAAAAATATATCTAATGCAATAGTCATGACATGTTTATTCTCTTGATATATTAATTGTTTCCTTGGCGTGGCCGAACAGATTAATTTTTAATCCAAACAAAAAAATTATATAAATTGCTTTCATCATTTAATATGTATGGTCACTCAATTTGACCAAATGGTCAGAGTTCTGAACGCATTTGGAGTTCAACTCATCTTTAAAATTCTCAGATTTTAGCATCTATGGCTGTGTATTCGAACTTGTATGACTTTAATTTTTTGTGTATCCTAACTTACTTATCCTGTCTACGAATGTGTATGATCCAAATTACTAAATTATTGTTGTCTCATATGAATGACTATAGTCTGAATAAGCATCATTAGAAACTCACCGGCCTAGCGTCAGACCTAAAATATTTAGGAATTAGGGAGAAGAATTTTAAAAAAGCCTAAGAGCCATCATAACCTAACATATTTGTTGGATGAATCTGAATCCACTAACCATTACAGTATCAAATACTTGGAGTCTAACGCAGGGGTTGACAAGAAATGACACCTTTTCTTCGATTCTTTTCTTGACAAAAATATCGATCGAGTCATCTATTTTATCATTACTCAATTTGGACCCCATCGGTTTTATATTTTCCTAGAGTGGGTCCTTAATTAACCTCAGCCAAGAGTAGACAAATCACCTGGCCCATTGTATACATTATAAAATTAATATGCAGATCGCAATTATAGGATTTTACGTTGCATATGTCAGCAATATGCCTTGTCGTTTCTTTTTGTTTTTTGCGCTTAAAATATTACTTCACGTTCAAATGGTCTTCTGACCAAAAATTTACAAGTCTAATTTTAAATTTGTTAGTGGATGTGGAAGTTAAGGTAGTATCTCACGTTACGTTCACAATTAGGGACTTCGTTACGAAAAGAAAAATGAAGATGTTCAGTGAGATGTTACTATACTATAAGTGTAACTACATTTTTTTTTTAGGTGTAACTACACTGTCATAGAATATATAGATACATATTATGGGTTTTATTTATGGCCTCCATAGGAGGCAGTAGTTTTTGAATATTAACAACAACAAAAAAAAAAGTTAATTAATTTTACAAAGGTACGAATTAGTTGTTTTTGAAAACATCAGTGAGGAATTTAAGAGAGAGTAGAAGTAGTTGAGCAAACTTTAAAAATGAAGGCAAGTGTACTGTTGAGAGAAGTGAATCTTTCACTCCAACATGAGCTGCTTGAGTCATTGAGTTGTGGCTGGAAATGTGGAGACGAGACTTGCGAGCTTTCTCTCCTGAAGAAGCTAACGGGGTACGCTTTGCATCCCACAATTTTAAAGCAATTAATCATCAAATTAGGAATAAAGTATCATCATTTTCGAATGAATCGTCCGTCTAAAGTTTCAAATTTGCGCACTATTGGTTACAGAATTCTTCATGACATTTTCCTCGTAAAGATGTTGTCGCAAGACACCAAGAACTCTAAGAAGTTTGTTCAATTTTTTGCTTCTTGTAAGGCCTCTAGTTTTGAGAAACTATGAATTTATAAATTCTAGAGAAATTGTTAAAACAAAAATAGGATATGATAAAATTTGAAGTAAATAACGTATTGGTCTCCATTTAATCGCTGATTTAGTTGGCGTACGATCATAATTAACTCTTGACGATGTATTAGGAGATCCCACGTACGTTACAAATCAAGCTCTCTAACTTATAATTATATATATATACGTTACATAACTTATAAGACGAAAAACGCGACGTAACATAAATAAAAGGAAATTATCTGAAAACAGCATCACACTATTTGGATTTATGTTTGAGGTTGAACACATGCTGATAAGTAAAAAAAAAAAAAAAAAGAATATGACGTAGCATATCACCCTTAGTGCAATGGTGGAGTCACTCGTGTAGCTACATCACGCTTGTAAAGTAGCTTCACCGTTTCGTGAAAGGTTATATCTGAAAAATAGATAATGATAAATAAAAAGTAAATGTATGATAATTCCTCCTTCTCTATATATGATTAGAGAAATTAAACCAATAATTTCGTATCTTCTCCAATAGCATTGAAGATCTATCTCCCTCTCTCTCTCTCTTCTCTCTCCCTCTCTCCCTCTCTCTCTCTCTCTAATCTTTTTTTCCTATATACTTGGAGCTAGGAGACATCGTGCCGTTTTTATTTGAAAGGCTAGACGAGAAGAGATGGAGTTGAAAGTTAGAAGGGATGAGTTCGTGCCGTTTGTAGCAATGGCGATAATGGAAGCATGCACTATTGCTCTAACGATTATGGCAAAGACGGCGTTGACGGGAGGAATGAGTCCTTTTGTGTTCGTCGTTTACACAAATGCTTTTGGATCTATTCTTCTTCTGCCTTTTTCTTTCTTCTTCCACAGGAATGAGAGGTCGGTCTACGTTCCATACTTTATATATTATAGTATAATGTCTCTTCACTAATCAATCTTGATTCTTTTCTGATTTATATGTTGTTATCACACTTGCAGAACTGAACAATCTATCTTCTCTTGGCCACTTCTCGTTCGTGTTTTCTTTCTAGGCTTCACCGGGTGGGTACATCCATCTCTCTTTATTAGTTAATGTTTTCTTAGAAATCTATCATATAGATTTTGAGACACAGACCAGATTCTACTAGTATTATTGTATTTTGCAATACCAATAACTTAGGTGGTCCTTAAATTTAAATAATAATATATAAGGTCCATGTTTATAAACGTACTGTCTCAACCACTAGCTAATGAATATTCTAAGACATGGATTTGCATCGTCATCTATCGAAAAGAAACAAAATTGCGTGCCGTTTACTCGGTTATAAAATACAATTAGGCCTAATATGTTCTCTTATTTTCCAAGTCGTGACGTTTATTTGTGAGCGGCACATACCACACACACCATGTTTTATTTGTGTAATTACACTAATTTTTTTTTGTAAAAAACTGTGTGACATATGTTGGGTCATAATAGTTTGCTCGCTTGCGAGCACACACGCATTTGCATGCATTTTGAACGTACGTGAAATGTTATTCATGCATGCATACACATGCACTGATTATATTGCAACATTTTACATATGTGAAGGATATTTATGTTCCAAAACTTGGCATTTGTGGGACTAAGCTTCAGCTCACCCATAGTCGTATGTGCAATGGGGTTGCAAATCCCTTCCTTCTCCTTCCTACTCTCTATTGTTCTCGGGTAAGACATCTCGCATCACCATTTATAAAACTCCATATATACATAATAGTAATATGTACGTCTTCATATATATAATAACCATCTATGTATATATAGAAGAAGCAAGTTGGATTGGAGAAACACAAGTACGAGGGCTAAAATGATGGGAACAATAATCTCATTAAGCGGAGCTTTTGTTGAAGAGTTGTACAAAGGTCCCTTCATAAGACCAGCTTCGTCTGCTTCCCCAACTCGTTTTCTTAAATCAATCCCTAAACTTTTGGTCTACTACAACCTCCCCGACAATTGGTTTCTCGGCTGTATCTTTTTGGCCGCCGCTGTTTTTTCTGTCTCCCTCTTCAATGTTGTTCAGGTACTCAACAATAGTATATTCCAAACCATCATTATGCTTATGCATGTTAATTGGTTTTGAGGTTAATATTTCTTGTTTTTTGTCTTTTTCAGACAGGGACGGTAAAAAAGTATCCACATGTAATGAAAGTGGCTTCGTTTTACAGCATAGTTGGGACGATCCAGTGTGTGATGTTCTCGTTATATATGGAAAGAGACCTAAGTGCATGGAAGATCCAGCCTAACTTCGATCTTTACCTCATTATCGCCACGGTAAATTTTGTTTTTCTCACTGTCATTTGAATTTTTTTAGAAACATTCATTTGGTCACAAGGTTAATTTGAATCAAGCAGTGATATAACTATTATCACTAGAAAACTACATGTTCAATTTTTTTTTATAATTAATTACACATAAAGTCATCGATCGAAACAAACATATCTAATATTAGTGAATATGATGATGTGATAAAAATCAGGGAACATTCGGAAGTGTGATACGAACAAGTGTACACGTAAAGTGCACCCAAATGAAAGGACCTTCTTACGTGCCATTATTCAAACCCTTTGGTATCTTTTGGGCAACACTCTTTGGCACCAGCTTCTTCGTCAACAGTCTTCATTACGGGAGGTCCGTGAAAATATTTATTAATCCTCATAAATACTTATATTAGCATATGATTATCATGCATGAGTAATAATTAAGTGTTAAGTATTTGTTGGTACATGGGTGCAGTGTGTTAGGAGCAGCCATAGGTGGTGTGGGATACTACACAGTGTCTTGGGGACAATTGAAGGAAATCGAAGAAAAACAGTATCCAAACGAAGAAAGAAAATCCATCAAAACTATTCATCACGAAGAAGATGAATACAAAGTTCCATTGCTTACTAATCAGGAAGACAGTCCTGTGTGAATTTTGTATTCTGTATTTATTTTTAAGAAGAATTGAGGGTTCATATATTTTTGGCCCCTTTCCTCTTTTTATGGCGTGAATAAGAAGAAATGCGTGTGAGAGTGTGTTAAGTGGTCAGTGTCAATGGGAGATTGCTGAAGTAGGCTTTTTGGTCCGAAAAGCAAAACCTACCCAATGTATATACATGTCTTTGAATAGCTAGAGCTCTCTCTTATGTTTCTATGGAATGAATAATCTCCGAATCAAGGATCGACTATTGTATTCACGCTTTGAATCTATTGTAAATATACAGTATGTATTGAAGTTATTCAATGCGAGAAAGGAAGTTCATATATGACTACTATAAGTTCTCAATAAAAAAGCATATACATTAATTAAATGTCATAGGTTTATAATTAGAAACCAATTTACAATTAATCAATTAGCTTATATTTTTTTTATCATTTATTTGATCTTACTTTCGATGTACATAGGTTTTTCTTACCAGTTACCATCTTTCTCAATGGCTGCATAGTGGTAAAAAAAAAAAAAAAAAAATCTCCCTGAAATACTCTACGAATCAAAGTATCAAACTCTTTGTGGTTCGTTGTTCGTAGTATAGCAACCTCGATGTGAATGAGAGAGTTCTACTACATGATGATATATTGATATACCTGTATATGGGCTACTCACTAGTGTGGTACATGTGGCTGTAGAAAGAGACAAATTAATATTAGATGAGCTCTGGAATTTGACACAAATGAGCCTAATACGAAACTGTGGTAAAAGCCCATACGCATGTGTTCAGTATTATTGTGGTAAAGCCCATACTATGCGAGTGTGCAATGATATTTTTTAGGAAGGACAATAAAAACAAATTAGTTGCAAAAAAAGATCAATCTCTTTGGTCCATTGTCACCATTCAAAATTTCAAACCTATAAAAAGCACCTTGGAAACGATTTTATAAACTAGTACAAGTTATCTTAGCAAACAACCGAGAGCAGTAACGTGTTCGGGAACAACATAAGTTCCAAACATAACTTAGTGGAGAAAAGGCAGGAATTAGAAGAGTTACTCGAAAGAGGGAGGGCAAAAAGAATAAACAGCTGGTCAAAAGTTAAAACTCTGTTGTCTAACAAAATCTTTTTAACCGTTCACTCTTAAGAAAATTGAAGATTCTCTTCTTCGTTAAAAAGACAAAAACATTGTGTACTGGAAGACAAAAAAACATATGCTAGAAATAAAAGACAAAAAACACATCTCTGGGTCTTACTCTTATGCTCTGCCACAAATACAAAACCCAAAAAATGCCTGCAAAATTGGATATAGAACATTATTAAAAAATCTTCTTTAATTCACGGTGCCCATCCCTTTCGTGCCAGTTGCCACTTGCTTTGCTTCCACAAAGGCCTCTTATAAGCAAGTAAAATTGAATAGACCAATTAATTGAACAAATGTTATATTCTTTCTTAACAATGTTCTTGGCCATGACATCATATTCATCACTACAAAAAAAAAAATTTTCTAGACGCGGTCCATCATTAATCAATGATCTACGAATCATAGTGACAGCTATCTACACCTTAATATAATAGAACAAGCATGCTAGTGGCTATTGTACATCAGTACATGGACAGTTTAAGGCACAATAATTAAAAGATTCCAAGCCAAAAAAAAATTCTATGACATATAACTACTTAATTAGTTTGAATTATTGGAAAAAAATATAAATTGTGCAGCTATATTTGTGTACTCATCTCTATCGTTTTGAAGAACGGAAGAAATAACCAACAGAGAAAGTATATCATTCATGCGTTTTTTTTTTTCCGATCGTATCTAACCAAGAAAAGAAAACTACCTAGCTATACTTTCTGAAATCCCGAAAAAAATATATATATGATTACGCCTTTTGTCATATGCGTTTAAATGAATGATGTCATAGGATCACTTCCACAATCATGGTTCATGATTTAGACCCTCCATCGCCGCAACATCTCGATCATAATCTCGTTCCACGTGTCGACCGGTCCAGGCAGACACCAATGGAGACAATCATTATGAACTCTCTCCGGTACACCGTTCTTGAATGGGAACGGGTACATGTACGGGCCAGGATGTCCGTCTGGTCTCAACACCGACATAGCCGTCACGTCCAACGCCTCTAACCTCACCCCCGCGGCCGCTTTAGCTGCTGTAAACTCCTCCATCTCTATTTGGCGCATGTCCAAGTCCAAACCTTCTAATACCTTCCCTTCGTACGGCTCTGTCATATTACACGCACCGAGACTATCCCAAGGCCGGCCTTCGAAATGTGACGGCGAGAACGTCGTCAAGATCACCTCACGGCGACTTCTAGCCACCGCTTTCAACGTTGTTCTTATCGCTTTTCTAAACACATCGTAAAACCCTACCTCGGTACAGTTGCTTGCTTCACAAGAATGACATCCCAAAACCGAACCGGACTCGTAGTAAACCGCCGGATGCAGAAACCAATGTCCCACTGAGACAACGACAGTATCAATACGTTCTAAATCCTTGCCCCATCTCTCATCCACGCGGTCTAGGTGCAATACATTGTGGTCCAAGTTTCCCGATTTCTCTAAACCGGCCACCAAAAACGGGGACCAGTAAACCGAGACCGTGACGTTGTGAGATTCGAAACGCCATCTTCTGAATTTATTGTCGTCTCCGTTTCTATACACAAGATCAGGACTAGAGACTGTAGAGAGCAAGCACATAAGAGACTCAAGCTGGTTTCTAGCCATGGAGTCACCGATAAAAGCTAGATGCTTATCTCTCATAAGATCAAGAAACCGGTTTGCGTCGAATCTCGGTATATCGCATTGGTTCGGTTTCCATTTCCAATAAAGATAACCGGAATCAGGCCTACCATGGCGGAAACAGTTCTGACCATCTTTAATTGTTCCGCAGGTTGAACCATTGTAGAGTGGACCAATCGCGTCCCTGACCCATTTCCCTTGCGTATAATCGCATGAAGATTCGTCCTTTACACGATCAATACTCTCTTGAGTATCTTCTTCTGCAGATTTAGACAACAATTCTATAGTTTAAACCATTGTGTTTTGCATCTACACAAAAGTATTGAATAAGTTCGATGTTACCTTGAGGAGAAGAAGAAGAGAAGCTAGTGATGACCACGTGAGATGAAGAGTCTTGGAGAGAGGTGTCATCAATGGAGGAGAATGGATTATTAAAACAGAGTCGAAACAGAGCTATTGGTATAAAAGCTAAGACTAAAAAACCTATGATCTTCCTCTGATTCAGACAATTATGTTGCTCTTTTAATCCCATTTCAGGATCATGGAAACAAATCTTGCGTCTTCTTCTATTTTTTGTTGCTCTGATTATTTGATATGGTCTTCTTGTTTGTTTGTAAGTATATGTCACATCGTTTTTTGGTGGTTGTTCTTGTTTTATGTGGAAGAGACGAGACGAGTGGTTCAATGGTTTTGGACCATGGATACATATTTTACTTAATTTTTTTTTTTTTATTAATAATTAATCTATCCATGTCAATGCTGTTGTTATGCTATAATTCACTTTTTCAGTATTATTCATACAGTTGTAAAATAGGTTCTTTATTTTTTTTGCGAAAAGAACATTATAAAATATTAGTCTATGAATATATGCCAAATTTTAGTTTTGGTTTTTGACATAAGAATCCACTAACTTTTGAGTTATTGTAAGGATTTAAAATGTCGAAGTGATGTTTAATTTTGCTATGGTAATTAGTAATTGATATGTTTGTACTTTGTACAATTAATCTTGGATGTTAGATATACTACTAAATTATATAACTTTGTTGTGGCTTGTGGTGGAGGAGCAAGTTGCCTTTTGATCAGTGAGTGGCCCAGTCTGAAATTGGCCAGAGACTCTGATGGCTTTACTCAGATAGGAAATGACGAAATTAGCCCTTGGTGCGGTGCCTCGATAGCATTCTTTGTTGCTTGCGTGTGTCAGGGTATAATTGTCAGTGTCCACTGAAAATGGTCCAAGTCAAGATAATATATCAACGTGCCGCGATGAAACTTGATTTAGGTTAATTAAAAAAATCTTATAATAAAGTGACACGTATAAGCATGTAATGTAGATCAAATAAAGACTTATCACTGTTAAGATGAAATTAGTAAAGTATGACACTTGACACAATTTGTTTAAAGAGGTGGTAACTTTTGTACGGCTTCAATGATTTAATGGTGCCAACGCGGAGATGATTTTAACCCACTAAACATGTAATGATTTTCAATCATTTTACTAGACGGTAAAAATTTTGAGAGGCAGAGCAATAAACCAAAAAAATAGTAATTTGGTAAAGGTGGTTTTGGCCCAACAAATTTATATTTCAAATTCAAAAATAAGAATTCCGTATCATGCGTTTTGCATTACCAAATCAATTAAGAATACAACATTATCATTTTCTAAATATTGGGGTAAATGACATATAGTTTGCATAATTAACGTAAAAAAACAAATTTGTGGATGAAAAAGCTTACTTATAAAATTACTAACTCTTCTTGAAATTTAAATCCGCAAACCAAGACTTTGTAAGATAATAATTGTCCACCACATCATAATCAATAGCTGTTAAATGATAATATATAGAGTGGAAACAAACATTATAATGTGAAAACCCATGTGCAAGATGGACGGCTCAAATATCATGTGATCAAAGATGTGCTCTAGGAGAGGTTTGCAATGAGTGGTTCGACTTGTTGTCTTCATCCCCGTTAACCTCGGTCCATCCCATTCTTCCATGTGCCCTCCTCTTTCCGACCATTTATAATTGTTACTTGTTAGCCAAACCAGTCATCATGGAATTGGAGGAATAGTGTTTGATTTTTTTTAAAAAAATTATTTCAAACATAATTGTCTAATATTATTTTGAGATTTTTTTTTTTTGGTCTAATATTAATGTTTTAAATAACTAAATTATCATAGATTTTTAGGTTTTAACCCGAGATCCAAAACGAAACAAAAACAAAAAAGTTTGGAAAATAACTAATATCTTACAAACAAATATATAATCGATTTTTACAAAGTTAACAATTAAGTTTAACTTTAACACTACACCCTTTATGTGAAACAATTATTAGCCAAAGAAAGATCGCCTTATAGACACTAACAAGAAAGTGTGGTTAAATAAATTCAAATAAATATATATATATATATATATATATATATATATATATTATCAATAAAATCTAGTAAAGATTTAGAACCAACATTCAAGACTGACACTGAAGATTTGAAAAATTAAAAGTAGTGACAGGAGATAATGGTGATGTAGTAGCTCACCAGCTTCCCATTTTCCTTTTGACAAAAATAACAATGATTAGTTTAATTTATGCCACATTGACCACTTCATCTTCATCTTATAATTTTTAGCATAAACATCTTACTATTAAGTAACTAAAATTCAATTCTACCAAAATATAATAATATCTTTTGAGAATAGTAGAAAATTTCTTCATTTAATACGAAAAAACACATACCCTAGTAGTCTTATACAAAACTTAGTGAAGTGGTCTAAAAATAACTTTAGCTAGGAAAAAATAATAATAATTGGGCCATTCGATCTATTAGGGGCCGGTAATAGCTCAAATAGTAACGATCCAGGGCAGTTTTATATGGGCTTATAAAGTTGAATGCAGAGGCCCGTTTACGGTTATAGTTTGTTATTGTCCATTTTAACGTGAAGCCAAAGATATTTTTCAACCGTCACATTTCAAAACCCGCGATTTTAGAAACCGCCGGAGAGAGGTCGTTCGCCGCCATGAAATCAGCAAGAGCTACGGTGGCTAAAGACGACGTTGGAAGAGAAGGCGATAAATTCGCGTTGGGGAAGGTATACGCTGTCAAGTTGACCACTGGAGACGAGTTCATGGAATCGTCTTGGCATATGATTCTGTTCCCAACTTCGCCATGTTCGATATCCTTTTTTTTTTTTACGAAATCAGTACTCCGCATCTCGTAGTTTTCTCATCTCTGCTACTTCTTCTTCTTGATTTCATCATCTTTTGTTTGGAATTTTGCGGTTTCCTTGACGGATTTAGTGGACTTACAAGAAGGAACGAAGCCTAAACCTCTCGAATCGAAGACCTTACGGATGGTGAATGCGAATTACATAACCGAGCTGAAGGATCTGGGGAGAGTTAAGGATCCGCTAGCTAAGAAACCTTTGGCTAATCTTGATGAACTCATAAAGAAAGAAGTTAATGGCATTAGGTGATAACTTGTTGCAATTTTGTTGTGTTAATCTTCTATGATTGTTACGAAATTTAGCTCTGATTTTGATAATGTGTTATGCAGAGATGTCGAGAAATTTGGTGTTGGTGTTACCGCAGAGGCGCAGATGATCTTTGACGCGATTTCTAAGACGTAAGGATCTTTTTGGTTCTTTATATTGAGTTGATGATGATACAATCGAACCTTGTTATGATTTAGGCTAGTTCTTGTGTGAAGAAGTTCTTGGTTTAGCCTGGATTAGTTACAGTTTTACTGCTACTATTTGATTGTTAATTAGCTTTTGCTTCTGTTTGCAACGAGGTCTGGATCTGAAGCAAGCTGTGAGTTCTTTAGTTTCTGAATCTGAAGCCAATTTAGTGTTAGTATTGATCTTGGTTTCAAGGAAATGCAAGCTTTTTGAGACTATATATTAGCACTAAGGTCGAATGTGTCTTAAGCCTTGCTTAAGTTGTTGCTGCCTGTAAATCAGGATCAAATCTCAGATGTTTACTAGAGTTGTCAATTGTCATTCTTTTCATGGCATTGCGTTTTTATTGCTTGTGGTTTCAGAAGATGCAAGCTTGTTTGGGACTATATATATTTGTTCTACTATGAGTCGACTTTATCTTTAGCCTTGCTTCAGTTGTTTTAGCTATCAAATCACACGTCTTTACTAGTGAATTTTCTTATGTTGGACTACTTGTCATAACACTTCTGAAATAACAAAATGTGATTATGTAGTATAATTTCCAAAGACAGTAAGTAGGTAGTTTTTGCTACCGTTGTGTGAGTTTGCTTATAATGAATGTGACATGGTTTTAGGCTACTTATGTTGTGTAGGTTTCTTCATTGGGCAGTTAAGAACTGGTTGTGACAAATGGATGTATGCTTATGCTGATAATCATTCTATTGATTTTGCAACATGTACTCTTTTTGATTGAATGTTATGTGATGCTGCATTCTCCAGGCTTCCTGCACGTTGGGATAACAAAAACATTCTGGTAATAAACGAAGTGTTGGTTCGTAGCCCTTATGATTCTTATTCTGTCTTTGGAGGAACCCGTACTGCCAATGATCGAGTAAAGACTGTGGTAAGTGTCACTACCAAAGTAATAAATGTAATATATGCGTTGTCATGTGATTTTAAGATAGTTTTGTGTCACAGCTGAAGCAGGAGAGAAAGAGGTTGCAACTCGGTGACACATGAGGGCTGTTGAAGGATTTGTTCAATGAAACACAGTAAAAAGAGTAAGTCGCTACTATCCCGAGAAGTACCTAGACCCGATGCTATGTGTAAATTCGATTCGCTTCAGGGTAAGAAGATTAGAGATTTTTCTTGTTGCAGAGATTGAATTGTGGTGTTGACAAGAACACAGAGTGTGTCAGTGTTTTCCTCTATATATCAAATCTGAACCAAAACAATACATGTTTAGGGACGTACATACTGATAAAAAGGTCAACATTTACATTTTCTTTTGTTTAAACTCATCTGAAACTTAAGGCTGTAATGGAATTTGGATGGGTTGAACTAGTTAAGACTTGGGATAAGTGAATCTTGCAGATTAAGAATCAAGTCCATGGACTTTACAAATGGTTCTTTAGCCCTTTCCCAAATCCTAGCCCAATCACAACTATGCCTTGGTGAGTCTTAGTAAGCATGGTGAATAGAGGAATGAATAATTTAGTTATGATGTGGATTCAATGTATTGATATGGCTCCTACAGAGTCACATTCGCAAGCTTCTTTAACGTCAAATCTAAAAGAGTGTTACATTCCTTTTTGTCTTTCTTTAGCTAAAACCACCTTTCGTCTCTCTAATCCGCTTTTGCTTTCGCCCCATGAAAAATAAAAATGCCTTTCGCTTTCAACTTTATACTTTCTCATCCCTTTGCTGAAATCTCTGTAAAAAAAAAAATTTCAATCTGAAAAAATGAAACTTACAATCTTACTTTATTGCTTTCAGTCACTGTGCTCAATGCTATTTGCTTTTCTTTTATGCTCATTTCCTTTCTCTCACGTTCATCCTCCTTTCCCCGATGCACTCTTTGCATTAATCGAAACGAATCAAAACTATATTCTAATTCTAGTTCGAGCTTTTGATTCACACGTGTGTGTGCGAGTATCCTTGAAATAACATGAATAGGTCGGATTAGGTGAAGAGTGTTTTGATGATGAAACAAAGGACTTTGGTAAGGAGGAGGAGACGTCGTTGTAGTCCACTAGAGAAATGAAAGTGCAACAGTGACTAAAATATCTTGGTTTGTGACCATAAACAACAAAAAGCAAACCCACGAAAATTTTCTAAAGTAAACAACAAATGAGAGACGCTCCCTCGAGAAACTACTAAGTTCACTCACTCTCTCACGCCCCTACGGGTCGGGCCATGCCACCATTGTATTCTTCTTCTCTCTTTCTTTGTCTATTTTAATGATTCCCTTCTCTAAAAATATCCTCTCATCACTTTTATATTTCTTTCTACTTTTCAAGCATCCAAAGTTTGATTATTTTAATGAATATATAGTGTATCTTCTTCTCTAAAGAGACTAAAGGCAAAAGAAAGAAGAATCAATGTGCAAACTTTGTTTCTACATGTTCTAGCATATATTCCCCTCTTAATTTCCTTGTTTTTTCTTTTGCTTCACTTCAAGAATAAGTGTAAAACTATGCTTTTGTATGTGCTTAAAGCTCATTACGTACTTGATTAATGATTAGTGGTACTCGGAGAGGTAATTAAGTCGCATATAAAGTTTTAACTTTTAACATAAATGTAGAGTATAATGAAGACATTATCGAAATAGGTAGATATGAAATAGGATTTGGGTTGGTTATATTTCTATGTATGTACGCAAAGTTATTTTGAAAAACCTACTCCTAGGATTCTTCACCTTTTAACACTAGTTGAGAATAAAGCGAAGTCTTTCTGATTATATTCCTACTCGCATCAACATGATCTACATGCGCCTATATACACAATACATACTCACATACATGTGTATGTAATGTGATACTGATAAATCCATTTTTCTATAAGCTATATAATGAATATACACAATACATACTCACATACATGTGTATGTAATGTGATACTGATAAATCCATTTTTCTATAAGCTATATAATGAATGCAAATACTGTCATATAATTTCATTATTTTTTTGTCTCTATCCCATTCCCATCAGGCCATCAGATGTCATTATCCATTTTCAATAAGAAAAATGTATGTTCTGTTTGATAAATTAAGGGCGTTTAGATATTTCATGCGTTAATTAAAAGGTATGCAATTAATGGCAAACGCGTGTACCAAAATAAGTGAAACAAGACAAGGATTAATCAAGAGTAGGTACTATGTTTTCAGAAACTATGTTTATTATAAGTTTTGTTTTATATTATTTATAGGTAGAGTTACATTTATAGATATAATTCTTTGTTAAATCAATTACAGTTCAAACTTATATTAGTTTGGTTTCATTCAGTTTGTGATTTTTGAAATAATAAAGGTTTCAGCATAAAATTAAGATTCACAAAACAACATACATGAATCTAACGTTTACCAAATTAGTGATTAATCAGAGTATAAAACTTGTAAATTATTAAATGGATAAAAACCATCAAAAATATTAAAATTCTCGAAACGAATGACCTAAATTCTTAAGCAGGTCAAACCCGTCCCAGTAGCCATACTCCATAAGGGGTATAATATTTTTTTATCTATAAAAACCCATAGCTCAAAATTTTAAAGAAATAATATTAAAATAAATATGATTTTATAATTTTTATTATGTTATTTGAAATTAAGGAATCTTTAATATAAGTTAATCTTATATATCAGAAATTTTCTATATGGAAAACTGAAAATTAGGATTTGCATAAGTTTAAATATTTTATAGTTTAAAATAAATTTAAGATGGCGTCAAATTGTTTTTAAAGATTTTCTAATATCTATTATTCAAAATTAATTTCAATTTTTTTTTGGTCAGAAAATTTTAAACAATAAGAAATAATATTATTTATATTTTTTACATCTCTTGTTATATTTTTTATTATATTATAATACATAGGTTTTGAAAATAATTTCGAAAACATGTTGGGGATAATATTTTTAAATATTTGAATAATATTTACCAATTTTAGAATTTATAGGAATAAAATATTGAGTATATAAATAAATTGAATAGCAATGACAGTTTTATGTAATATTATAGAATATTAAGAACAAGTAATAAATTAGACATAGAACTCTCAGACCATACGTCAGCTTTTCTTGAACAATGTTTCTGTTTTAATATACAGGAGATAGTAATTAAAAGATGAATGTCTTTATACGCTGGATATATAAGCTTCGGTCCCTTTTGTGTCCTAATCAAAACCAGAAAGAGGATTAAAGTAATTAAAATAGTTTAATAAACAATGATGGATGTAATCCCGATGATTGATATATCCAAATGCGTGGGCTGCTAATTATTTATTTATAATTAGCAGTTGCTAATCACCCTAACCATCCATAGTCTCTCTTTTACTTTTGCTTCATGTTTAGATTAAATAGTAGTGGGTGAAGTGAAGCTTCTATTCTTTCTTCTATATATAAAGCTGTTTTTGTATAGTTTTTTTTTTGTAATAGTTATTTTGTACGTATTTATTTATAAGTCCATCTGGTTCAGTCTCAGGTTGTCATATCATATTGATGCTCTTACAAGAAAACATACCATTTATATTCATAATTCATGTGTCATGAATTTTTTATAAATCATGCCAACTTTTTTGTAAAAGAAAAGGAAAACACTACAACAAATATGTACATTGATAGCAGACGGATATAGCTCATTTTCCGTCACTGCTATGAAAGATGAGATTTTTTTTCGCTTACTTTTTAATAGCATTTTATTAACGCTATGATAGGAAAATTATGTAGCGGGAAACAAAAGTGACTTTTGTCCGCCAATACTTAGTGAAATTATTCACTTAATCGCCAAATAAAAAAAAAACCCAAAAACTCGACACACTCTCTCTCTCTCTCTCGTTACAACCTAAGCTCAACCTAAGAAGATTTCTTCTTCTAAATTCTCTGTGTGTGCTCAAATTCTTCTAAATTTCTTATCAATTCTTCAGTTTTATCGCCGTTTGTGAAAAGCCCCAATTTCGCCGTTTGTGAAAAGCCCCAATTTCGCCCTAAATCTCCATATCCATCGCAATTGATAGCTCGAATCCATTTAAGATGTTCTTTTAGTTATGATTTTTTTCTTTAATTATCCATTGAAGAGCTGATCCTGGTTATAAAAGTGGAGCTTGGAAATTTGTAAGGGATGTGTCTGCGGCTTTAGGTGACATAGAAATGATAATATGTCCTTGTAAAGACTGTCGTAATGTAGTACGACAGTTAAACAGTGTTGTGGTTGAGCATCTTGTAATAAGAGGGATGGATGAGGCATACAAGGTGCATAGTGATTGGTATCATCATGGAGATGTGAAGTCAGTAGATGAATTTCAAAGTAAACCAACTCAGTGGAATGAGGAAGTTTTTGAGTTATATAAAGCTGCTGAATTTTTTGATCAAGAGTTGGCTTTTAGAGGTGACTTAGCTGACCAACCTGTGGGCGACTTAAGTGAGATTGCAGAGGGTGAGGACCAACAAGAGGATGAGTTCCTTGCAAAGATCCGGGATGCTGAAACCCCACTATACCCTAGCTGTTCAAACCACAGCAAGTTATCGGCTATTGTGACTTTGTTTAGGATTAAGACACATAATGGCTGGTCGGATAAGAGCTTCAATGAACTGCTTCAGACATTGCCAAGCATGTTGCCAGATGGTAATGTCTTTCACACATCATTGTATGATGTCAAGAAATTTTTAAAGAGCTTTCATATGGGATATGAAAAGATCGACGCATGTGTTAATGATTGCTGCCTCTTCAGAAAGAAGTTAAAGAAGCTTGATAAATGTCCCAAATGTAATGCTTCACGGTGGAAGACTAATAAGCGGACTAATGAGGTAAAGAAAGGTGTCCCACAGAAAGTATTAAGATATTTTCCAATTATACCAAGGCTGAAGAGAATGTTCAGATCAGAGGACATGGCTAAGGACTTACGGTGGCATTACACTAACAAGAGCACTGATGGAAAACTTCGACATCCAGTAGATTCTGTTACATGGGCTCAGATGAATGAGAAGTATCCTTCATTTGCAGCTGAAGAAAGGAACATACGGCTTGGGCTGTCCACAGATGGATTTAATCCATTCAACATGAAGAATAGTAATTATAGTAGCTGGCCTGTGCTATTGGTAAACTACAATTTGCCTCCTCACCTTTGTATGAAGAAGGAGAATATAATGTTGACATTATTGATTCCTGGTCCACAACAACCAGGTAATAAAGTTATTTCCAAGGAGAATAAGAAGTGCAAGTTGATGGATTTAACTGAAAAGAATAGGGTTGTGGCTGAAGGACGATGGGGAACAAATGATCCAGAACATAAGGTTCACTTTACTCGCTTGGGTTCTAATGCAGTTAAAGTGTGGATAGATGTTGTGAAGGTGAAAAATGTAAAAGTTTGGAGGCCATCCGATGAAATAGAGATTATTGAAGATGCACTTAGCTCCTGCATTGCTTGGCCAGAGAACAAGGTCATTATGTCTTAAACTGATGGTTTTATTGTGTAATGTTAAGTACTTGAGATTGCTTGTTTATTTTGGATGTTCTTGAGACTTTGATGGTAAACTGATGTTCTTGAGACTTTTGTTATGTATTTTGGATCTGAGACGTTTATTAATCAGATTTTATGAGATTTTATAAAACAGGTTATGTGTGCTATAATCACATATCAGAAAATGCTATAAAAGTACAGGTAAACGTTATGATAAAAGAATATACCATAGCACAGTAAACAAGATAAAACAGCATTTCGCAACAGCTATATTAGATATGTATAACATAGCACGAAAAATTAAATATTGTATAAATTTTTGCAAAATTATAATCTTGATAATACAGCAGTTTATTAGAGCTATGCTATAAAACTATAACATAGCACGAAAAAACAAATGTTGTATAAATTTTTTCAAAATTATGATCTTGATAATATAGCAATTTCTTAAAGCTATGTTATATTTTTATAACATAGCATACGTAATAAGTGCTATTGTATATGGGGTACATATAATAACAGTGCCCTAAAACAGCGCTCATGAAAACGCTATCAAAGACCTATGATAGCGTTTTTCTCTGGTTAACAATGTGCATATTTGTTGTAGTGAAAGCTAATAAATAGTAAATACTGATGACAAGTACGGGAGTAAAAAAGCTAACACATTTCCTTACGTACATTTGAGTGCAACAGTTTCAAAATCTGGTAACAGTGTATGTCAATATCAGTGTATGGTTGAAAAATGGGAAAAGTGATGTACTGATGTAAACTAAAATAATATATATAAACAGAGAAGAGGAGCGTCATGAAGATATAAAAAGTAGATTACGTTGTAACATCCGATAGATAAGTAAGGAAGTGATGAGATTTAGTGTAAAGCATATATGAGACGCGTGATTAGTTCATTGGAGAACGATCATATAATGTCGTTGTCTCGTTGATTTAAAATAAAAAAGTCACGTTATATACAATATTAAACTAATTAATTAGAATTAAGTGGATGAAGACATTTTTCTCGACGTGGGGTTCACCTCTGTCGGCACAAACTCAAACAAACTAACTTAGTTTAGTTATAACTTATAAGACTAAAAAAACACACTTTCATGAATGTTTTATTTTTTCCTTCACTTCTTATTCCCCTTTTACTTGTAGAATCGTGTGCGCACATGTGTATATGTGGATAGTCAAAGATATGGGTATTTTGAGGGGCTGATGTTTGAGGGGTTCGAGAGAGATAGAACGGTGTAGCTACGTTATGGTTTTGTTGTGTGAGACCACTTTCTCTGACATGAAGACAGATCAACCTCACATGTATTCTACATTTCTACTGCTCCTATTAATTGTTTGTTCCTCTTTTTACTAAAACCAAAGGAAGAAATTAATCTACGTGACATGAAACCACTTCTTTTGTTTTTTTTTTACTGCTGTTTTTTTGACACTTACAACATTTTTTTTGTCGTAAAATGAAATACATTTTTATCTTTTTGTCTTTATACGTTCGTCGTATAATAAAACATATACTCGATCCACAACTCACATGTTCACATGTTTTGTAATTGTGCAATGTGCTCCCCACAGGCCACACCAAAAGTCAGTTTCTCACCACTCGAATTATCCTCTCTCACGTCTATTAACCTTGTCCACGACCACTGTTATATAATGGAAAACAATTATATATAAAATTTAATCTTTTTAGAAACGAATTAAAAGAAAACACATACATACACACGTGAAACCTTACACGCATGCATACGTTACGAAAACGCATCGTGGCAAAACTCATTTGGAGTCCACGAAATACGTATAAAAATCAAAACCACAAAATTTCCCGCCAAAGATAATAAATTTGAAGAGAAAAAAAAACAAACAAACACGTGAGACACACGCCTCCGGCACGTGAAGTCGCACACAAAGGAATCAAAAATCTTAAAATCAAAAGAAAAAAACAAATATATACTCGCAGCTTGATTTTTTTTTTAGCTGAGGTGAGGGGGTCCATAAACTGCTGCGATCCATTAAGACAAAGAGCTCTCCACTCAAAAATCTTTTGCAAACGCTCCCCCCTGTCTTATCCATCAGTACATGTTCTGCGACGGACTCTAATGCAAATGCTCCCTCTCTCTCACACGCGCACACACTCACTCACATGATCATTTTCTTCTCTTACACGTGTGGTCTACACTCACTCATTTGCTTTTCTTGGGAATCTGCAAATGCCATTAATGATGAGCTTTGTCTCTCCCATCCAACCAACCAACCAACCAACCCCCCAAAACCAAATTTACTTACCCTTTCCATAAAAGTTGTAGCCAAAACTATTTCATTAACTCTTATTCTTTCCCCTTGGATGGAAACACTCTAAAATTACTTCAACTCACCCCAATAAACACTTTTACTTTAACTTCTTAGAATCGTCTCTCCATCACTCCCTTATTATTTATGTACTTGTTATAAAAAAAAATATACCCTACTTGACCATAAGAGGTTTCTTCTTTCTTTCTAGGTTTTGTTTCTTTACTCCCCCACACGTTTTAATTAGAGGTTTGATTTTTCATCACCTACCCAAGAATAGCCACTTAGTTTTCTCCTTTTACAAGGAGAAGAAGATGATGATGAGAAAGAGGATTCATCACTTGGCCTTGTTAACGTCGACGATGCCCTTACACTCACTCGAAGCTTTGCTATCACTTTTGGTGTGTTTAACCGGTTATTCTCTATCGCCATTGCTTTCATCAGCCTATAGCATCTCACAATCTTCTCCTGCAAAGTCAAAAAAAAAAAAAAAAAAAACACATTAGGATTTTTGATATACTTCCCCTGTTCCATCCAATATGTGATATAACATATTAACAATATTCCTACTTTGCTCAATCCGTCACACCAAGTCTCAGGGCTCTGGTGGGGATTTACAACAGAGGATAGAGAAGGGAGCTCGTTTGCTACACAAAGAATCGCAGCTGCGGCTATACTCGATGGCCAGTACTCAAGAAAGCTAGCTTCTGTACTTAACATTGTTGTTTGTTAGAAACCAACCCAATGTGTGACATTATGTTAGTCATCATACAAACATTATAGGTCACGTTACCTTTGATGTTGGAGAGTATAATCTCAGTGGCATGGGAAATAAAGAACCCGAGAAAGGTTCCCAAAGGATCGATCTTGTAAGCAAAGAAGCTGAGGAAATCAAAGGGTGTAACGGATCTTAGTCTCCAATCTAACACACTCAGAACAAGAAGTTCCATTCTCTTTATCGTTTTCGCTTCAAATATATACTTCACTCCTGCAACCTACATTTACATATACATGAATTAAAATATACCTTAAAAACAGAGCAAAAATTCAGAATCTTAAAGAAAGAAAAATATATATAAGAATTTACCTGAAAATCAAAAAGAGAAGGAACGAGAACTTCCTCCATCTTAGCAGCTAAAGACAAGCATGCCACAGCTAAAAGTTGCATTGGCCAACCACTCGTTTCCTATATATATATATATATATATATATATATATTTTACAGAAATTAAAGCTGATTACTAATAATCATCATATTTCATACTATATAGAATGAACTCAAATATTATATAATAGTAGAGGAGCGTTTTAGTTAACACTATGATTATAAAGTTTTCAATAAAGCCGATATATGAAGTGGAAAGTTTACTGCAAAAAGTATACTATTATTATTATTATTATTATGTAACGTCAATGTTAAATATAAAAACACCCCGCTCCTGTTTTATCACTTACTACGTACATTCCAAATATCTCACTAATTTCTACTAAATTAATCACGTTTTAACTTAGTGTTCTAAGTAAAAAAAATTATTACCCTAATTATTTTTTCATCTTCCAATCGTTTTCATTTTTTTCTGAAGAAAAGTCAATAAAAATTTTGATCCATACACAAACAAAAAAAAGTGAAAACAATGACGTTTTTTTTTTGTTTGGTTATTATTTGTCATATCAATATGAATAAAAACAGAGCAAATTAACTTAACGTTGACGTTTTAAAAAAATAAACTTACCGGTAATCGACGAGCGTATAAAAACCGGTCCATATAGTTAACGGCGAGGTACGCCGTTAAAGGCTGAAACTTATAATACGCTTGTACCTGAAACCAAACAAAATACATACAAGAGTCAAATCAAACCACCTCACTGCGTATTTTAGCTACTCTGCATGTAAACGACTCGATCGGGCGCAGTTATTCGCGATAAGGATAACGAAAACGTTTTGAGAAAATAAAATAAAAAAGAAGAGTGAAAAGGTTCTCTCTCTCTCGCCTTGAGAATCCAAGCGACGGAGTCTTCTCTAGCGGAAGCATCGAGAGATCGAGATTGGAATCTTGAGAGGTAATCATGTCCTGGAACAAAGTGACGCTCTCCTTCGATAAAACAAGCGATCGAATCAACTTCGGAAGACGACGAGTAATCAACTTCGGATGATTCGCCGGAAAACACACCGGAATCTTCTCCGCAGAACAAATCCATATCGTTAGAGAAGGAAACAGACATGAGTACACAGTCGTCGTCGACACGGTTATCGCTTCTCATTCTGATCTCTCCATAACCAAAAAAAAAAAAAGAAGAAGATGAGATCTAGAAGAAGAGAGAGAGGTGTGAAATGAGAAATTTTGAAATATTGTGTTGTGTGTGTGGAGAGCAGAGAAGAGTGAAAAAGGTTTTTAACATATTCATTTGTTTGGGATCGATGTATAAATAAACAAGCTCAGTTTTTCCTTTTTTTTTTTTTTTTTTTTTTTTTAATTTTAGAATTTTAAATAAAAAAAAATAAAAAGTGTTTGTTGTTGGAAATGAAACAGAGACGGTTACCGTTTCCGTTATGCCCCGAGGAAACGGGGACTGTTCTGTTCGACGAATCGAGACGGGGGGATGGTTTGCGTTTTGAGTTGTTAGCGTAAGTGACTAACATTCGCTATGACAAAATGCGAAGGTTAGAAAGAAGCAGTGGTATATACTATAACGTAATTACGTAATACGTGGCAGGTGAAGATGTTGCATGAGTGTACGTACGTACAGATAAATTTGTACGTTTTGTTTGCATTATTACTCGTGAGGAGAGAAGGGAAAGGCCGTATTTTATTTTTTTCAAATAATAAAGGTGACGTTGGAGTGTATTAATATGGTGATTAGCTTAATGGGCCTGAGTAATGAAACCGTGAGTTTGTTAGTTTGGACCATTTTGTTGGTCGGTTTAGGAGAAACATTTTCACGCATTTAAGAGATTTTTAAACGAACTTTTTATATATTTAGTGAAAATATTACTGTACTATGTTCTTGAATTAACTATACGACAAAGGGAAGATGAGTCGAGGCGTCGACAGCCACTGGGGACTGAGAAGTGAAATCTCTCCGGTCAAGTAGGTAAAGATTGGTTTTATCTAATTATCTTTGATTTCTAAATTAGAAGTTTGATTAAGATTGGTAGATTAGATTAAGAGAAACAGTGGTGTGGAGCGTGTGGGAAAAGAGTAGTGGAAGTCCTTATCGTTAGAACATGAGATTTTCTTCACGTTCCTTTTTGTATCAATATGTCATATAGTAGAGTATTTTTGGTCCCTTAATGGTTGAATTATCTATTATGCCATAAAAGTGTTAAATCATTGGCCAGTTTTTGAAAACAAATGTTAAATTAGATTTGAAAAAGAAAATAGCATTTGTACATCAGGTGCAGCGTTTATGTAGAAAACTGTTATAATTCAAAACAGAGCAATCATTATTCAGTGAGGATCAAATCGGGAAGCGAGCCACAGTGCCAGACCATCCTGATATCGCGTATCACCACCGAGCTGGATGGCAAGGAGCTGATTGTGGACATTACGGTTAATCCGATGTATAAGCTGAGCTTGGGAAGTGGGAGTGGTGCCGCGACGACGATCATTTCGCTCCTGCCAAAGGGTGTAAACAACTGCCTGCAAAATGTATCGCGCAAGAAAATCCGTCGTTTGGTCTGTCCATTGACTAGAGGCGATGGCGAGAACCATACTTGACCAATTATCAAACCAAAATGATGTCCGCGTGCCATCCTTGACAGTGGTTTTTGAGAGTAGTTTTGCTGCATCCCTATACTTTATAATTTTCCTCCACATCCATGATCCTAATTGTGTGACATCAACAGACCAAAGAGAAGTATTCTTAAGCAACGATTGTCTGACCCACTGGACCCACAACGAATCTCCACATAATATAATACGCCAGATGAGCTTCAAACAACATACATCGTTTGCCTCTCTGAGAGCTCGCAGGCCTAATCTTCCCTCAAACTTCGGCTTACAAACGTCCACCCACGCTACTTTGGCTTTATTAGTATTAAGATCAGCACCAGACCACAGATAAGCAGAATAAAGCTTCTCCACTGATCGTATGCATTCTCGGTAGGCGATACGCAGCCATCCAAAAGTTGCAAATACTCCATAATACCAAAGTAATGAGATTTAGTCGCCCTGCATACGACAGAAAAAGTGCTTGCCAGGAACATATTTTCTTCTTAACATGCTCAATTAGAGGAAGGTAATCCGCAGAGGAGAGACGCTTAGTGACAAGTGGGAGTTCTAGATATCTAACCGGAAGAGAACCCACTGCCAATGAGAACCGAGCAGCTATCACTTGATGAACCGCATCTGTAAGCTCCGCTAAGTAAATTGTCGTCTTTTCCATGCTGATTCTGAGCCCTGACCACTTCGCAAACTCATCAAAAACTTGGACAATACCGTCTATGGATCTCACCTTACCATCTGAAAAAATCAGGAGATCATCAGCGAAGCTAAGATGCGTTAAACCGATGTTCTTACAACGAGGATGATACCCAATTTGGCGTGAAACAGAAGCGTTATCCAGTTTGTTAGCTAGTACATCCATGACGATGACAAATAAGTAAGGCGAGAGAGAGCATCCTTGCCGAAAGCCACGCGTACTCGTAAAAATACCCACTATTTCGCCATTGACCTGAACAGAGAACGACGGAGTGGTGATGCAAAGCATGGTCCAATGAATAAATTGTGGGGGAAAGTCCAATGCAACAAGAGTGTTCCGTAAGAAACCCCATTGAACAGAGTATGGTCCAATGAATAAATTGTGGGGGAAAGTCCAATGCAACAAGAGTGTTCCGCAAGAAACCCCATTGAACAGAGTATGGTCCAATGAATAAATTGTGGGGGAAAGTCCAATGCAACAAGAGTGTTCCGTAAGAAACCCCATTGAACAGAGTATGGTCCAATGAATAAATTGTGGGGGAAAGTCCAATGCAACAAGAGTGTTCCGCAAGAAACCCCATTGAACAGAGTATGGTCCAATGAATAAATTGTGGGGGAAAGTCCAATGCAACAAGAATGTTCCGCAAGAAACCCCATTGAACAGAGTCAAACGCCTTTGAGATGTCAACTTTAATAGCACAATGTTCAGAGACTGAATCTTTATGATAATCCTTCACCAGTTCGGTAGCAAGTAAAATATTCTCGAGAAGCAACCGGTTCTTAATCATTGGCCCATTTTTAATCACTGTCGTAGTTACTTTCTTATAATTATACACGTGTTCATACTATTTGTTTTGCGCTTTGCATTTAGATTATAGACAAAATTTGGGATAAGATCTCGGTTTACGATAATGATTATATAGTTCCATCTCGAGATATTTAAGTAGGAACAAATGATAGTTGCAATGTATATATCCAACCAATGGGGGTACTTTTTAATTGTGGAACAACAAAAAAGAAGAAGATGCTTATTAATATCTTCGGCAGAAACCATCTTCATTATTTAGGTAGACTAACTCGTTTCTCTGTTTACGTCGACAAGATTTAAAACATTTTATATTTGCATTCACATTTACAGTTACATGAACATTTTTTTTTATCATGCAGTATATGTATATTTATATTACCCATTAATGAAGCCAAGAAATTGAAATCTGAAAGGAGGGAAAATATGCACCTTCCAACCTACAACAATTTATCAGACTGACATTACATTCTCGTGGTAGGGTTCGTCATTTTTTTGTTAATAAGACGATTCATGGGGGCTATTTGCCTATAGTCACCTCATAGTCAAAGGTCGTTGAGTGGTTATTCAGATCTAAGTATATGGTACGTGATATCACTAGACATGATCTTATACTACATATCATCGTCACATTAATTTATACTTGTTAAGAAATGTTTTTTTCTTCTTCCTGTAGCATAGTCAACTCGGACCGTATTGATTGACATATGAAACCAGAACAATGTATATATATTTCCTTTTGTTATATACAATGATGAATTGATGACCATGAGTCCATGTTGAGTTACTAGAAATAAAATGAATAGTTAGTTAACTAGTGGGTTGAGTCATTCTCAACTGTATATGTTTGATTTTTTTTTTTGTTTTTGGTGCCACATTTAATTAAAATTTGGGGAACATTTCTGAAATTCACACACACCTTTTAGAGAACAACATGAAAATGAAATCTTCAACAAAAAAAAAAATGAAAATGAATGATCATACACTGGAAAATAGGTGAACTCAGATCATTGAAGCTACCAATTTCAATGCAATGATAATGAGGCCTATACAATATATTCTTACACTGACCATTGATCGATAATTTATATGAGTTCCAGACTCCAATTTATTACATAACAACTTGAATTTAAAACTTTTCACATATAGCAACAAATTCACTAGCAAAATGAGTGATGTATAGTGATGTTTTTCACAAACACTGTACATGCAGTAACTAAAGATTGTATTTTTGGTGCCCACTTTGTTCTTCTTCGTTGAAGTACTTTTATTTTGTTTCTTAAGGTTGAAGTCTTCAGTATAGACAATAATTTTATAAATTTTATTCTGCATAAAGTTAAGAGTTTACTTTGTTGTAAGATTATATTTAAGTATTACATGTACAAAATGCGTATAAGTTATAATTTTGTTGATCGCTAAAAATACGTTATTTTGCATGACACTGAAGATAGCGTATTATATATATATAGCCTAGCCATAACAAAGTGGCGTCCAATATAAAAAAGCTAAAGGTATGGTTTTGAGTTTTGACTGTCACATCTTCTAAATAGCTCTATTTATAGCTCAGTTTTTCACCATCTCCATAGTATCACAACTCGAGCTTATTCAAACCTCTTATAATTAGAGTATATAGTTCAGCAAAATCCCAAAAACAAAAACCTTAATTACAAAATTTCTCTTAACTGGTATATAATACCGTACGTATTATTAGTACACCAAGCTTATCTAAATCTTAACAATCTCAAAAAAAAAAAAAAAAAAAAACTTAAACAATCGCTGGTACGAGTTGCCATCGAGATTTGCACTGCACACAAGAGATGTTCAAAGGACCCTTTTTCATCTTTAATTTATCTTTTTGGACTTTGGTCGGCGTTGGCCGATTATGACTCCGCCATACCTCGATTTCTCAATATTTCTATTAGTCTCGATCCTATTTTTTTTTTATTATTCTTCTTCTTTTGTTTAAATAACCTCTCTATCTTTCTTGAATATAGTGGAATATAGGCTCCGATCAAATTCAATCACATGTCATCATCATCTTTCGTAAATTTTGTTTACAAGTCAACAATTAACTTCATTGGTGTTTTTTTTTATGTGTTTATGATATGTGATAAAATAATTACTAGTAATATGCGGATTTGAACCCGAATAATAATAAAATAACGATATTAATAGATATCACTAAGTTACAAATTTTAATATTCAAATAAATCTTCTCTACATACGTAAATATGTAAAAATATCATTGATCCTTATATCATTTTGTTATTTGCTTTAGAGTTTAAGGAAGTGGTTTTTGATGGTTCATATTTTTTTCTTAATGATCACCTTATCACGGCATATTTAATTTTATACCGAAACAAAAAAACTTATATAAAAAAGTGAATGGTACGAAAACAATTCGTTCGTAAACACATAATAATGGGACATTCATCACACATCACCAAAAATTAATAATAATAGGACATGCATACATATTGCACTAGATTTTGAATTTCTTTTATATAAACTCTATTTAGCCTTTTAACAGAATCATGCACCAGTTGTAAAACAGTATTTTTGTTTTTGAATATAATTTAACATTACATTCAAAAAAAAAAAAAAAAACATGATATATCAATTCAAACACTTATGGTTAAAACCGACTATATAGTACATAACATTATTATACTTTATCTAGCTATTATCAGTAATTTTTAGTTAACCTTAGACTTTATCTAGCATATGAATCCCACGTACGATTATCAACCCAAATAAAAATATAAGTGGATTAATTTCGATAATGATGGTAAATCGAAAATTTTATTTAAAGCTTATGCATATTTTATAAATACACCTTTTTTGATTATACTGTATATACACATATTTGCAAATGTAGTATTTATTTATGTACACAGTACACTCAAAAGCCTTGTATATGTAGCTATTATCATTGTCGTAGACTCGTAGTGCCTAAGTTGCTGCTTATCTAACTAACTACCCACTAAACTCTTTTAGTTTGGTCTAATCTTATATAGAGCTCTACTATCTTTACTCGAGATTAATTAAACGACTCTGGCGGCTTGATAGACTGAGTCTATTCTTTAATGAAAACTCTACAATTCATTTTCTAAGTTATAGAATGTATCGTCGTTTTAACTTTCACAATCTATATAGTACATAAGTGACATTATATAAACACGTTTATATCCTTAAAGTTGTAAAGTTTTACTGAACTTCCTAAAGATGATAGAAATAGCAACCAGGAAAAACTATATTGTATTTGACTATATTGACTGACTTTAAAACTCAATAGTGTAGGCCAACTCAACTCAACCTAACATAAATTATTTATGAAGACCAAAACTAACAATGATAGGGCGCCTAATAAATGAAAAAGTCTTGCGCATGTTTGACTATATAATAACATATAGTTCTGATATGTTTCATTGATATAATAAATATGTTATAGTATCTCATTATGGCTTATACCTTAATACTACTAAAGTAAATAGATTGATTATTGGTTGGTGTCTTGGTGATATTTAAAACCAAATCCTAAGAGGACACACATATATTTAAACCAAACATTCTGAAGTCATAAACTTAGAAATTAAATGGGTGCAATATGCAAGTATTTGTATGGAGTTAGTGTATACATATACACAACCCAACCGTATAAGATACGTAAAGAAAACCACAACACATGTGTAACGGACCAACATGTATGAAGAATTGGTCCCATGCATTGAGATAGATCTAATGACTTCAAATCAAGAATGGTCCATTTACAAAATACACATGTAAATATATACAAAGCTTAATCCCCATCCCTCCATTGGGTCTACACACAGCCTAGCATTTTTTGTATTTTCTCTAATGTTTTTTGTATTATAAAAAACTTTAATTTCACCTTTAATTCTTATTATCTTCAGCTTTTGTTCTGTCTTTTTTTTATTCCTGAGTATTCTCACAACTTCCATCTATGTATCGACCTGGGGTCCTTTGATTTGTCACGGCTAATCAAATCAGCATTAGCAACATATCGAAAGTGATAAAAAAAAAAAAAAAAAAAAATACTTTCATAAAAACCTGGGGCCTTTGAAAGATGTTGTCTCACTTATATTCATACATCTTTCAATAGAATCCATTATATACGATTCCCATGGTCAGGCATGCTAAATGTAAGCAAGCAAACACAGCATTTATAGTGTTACATCAAGTTATAAGTCAGAGTATGATTGAGTACCGAAACAACGTTATCGGCCTAGTGGACCGTCTTCCAAATTAATGGGCTTTTGGTGAGGACACAATAGGCCCATTAATGGGCTTTCTTGACGACGCTTTGTTTGCCAGGAGTACTCTGTTTCTTTCTTCTCCGGCGAGAGACGAAGAAGAAGATAACGAAAACACAAAAGCATGAACGGAGCTTCACTCTGTAATTCCGTTTTGCTTCATTCTCGTTTAAGGTCACCGTGTTCCTTCGCTTCTTCGTCTTCCTCATATGCGTTTACAACGTCTGCGTATATCTCAATTTCTCATCGAATTCAACAGAGTTTTAAAGCACTCGTTGTGAAAAGGAGTAATGGGTTTTGTTCATTCGCTGTAAAAAAGCGTGCAAGTGGCGATTCCGTTCGTATGGAGTCAGAAGATGATGAAGATTGGGATGAATTCGATGAAGAAGACGATGAAGATGAAGATGAAGACGAAGGAGAGTTTTTGCCAATGGATAAGATGAAGAGATGGTTAGAGAGAAAGCCTCGTGGATTTGGTTCAGGTAAAGAGTACGAAACTTCAATTGAAGATAAGTTGCTCGACGAAATTGAACAAAGTTGGAAAGCTCAAGCTTCTAATCTCAATAAGCTTAAGAACAATCCTCTCAAGTCACATCAGCTTAAGCGTGACGATACTCTCATCAAAGGTTTCGTCTTTTCAATCTTCTTTTTGAATTTAGATTGAGTTGTGTAGTTTGGAATCTCAATCTTAAGGTGTTGTTGTGTTGAAATAGGAACTGGAGAAGATACTCAAGTTGGGTCTCGTGTTCGTGTGACTAATCTTCCTAAGAAGAAGAATGTTCATAGAGATCTTAAGGTTGCGTTTAAAGAAGTAAGTGGCTTTTTGAGCATTACACCAGCTGTGTCTGGGAATAAGAAGACTAAGGATCCTGTTTGTAAAGGATTTGCTCATCTTGATTTCAAAACTGAGACTGATGCAAACAGGTACGAGACTTTTTTGTGATGTTTGTAAATTTGCATTTCTAGCTCTTTGGTACTGAGGCAAAAGTTTGGATTTTTATGTTAGGTTTGTGAAAGAGTTCGATGGACAGAGCTTAGCATTTGGAAAGGTTATAAAGCAAATCAAATGTCAGGTTGTGGAGTTTTCTTCAGACGAATCAGTGTCAAAGGATGTATACTTTGATAACGGCTTCAAGGTGCAGAAACTTCCGTATTCTGGTTTAGAAGCAGTTTCTGATGCTGATGATGCTGTTGAAGAAGAGGAGGCGTTCGTGGATTCATTGGAAGAATCTGATGATTCAGATGAAGAGGTTTATGAACTGGAAGTCGAAGAAGATGAACCAAATCGTATCTCTGGTAGCGTAGAATCTCCTGTAGAACTGAGACGTGATTTGAAAACCGAGTTAAAGTCACAGAAACAAGTTTTGAAGCGAGAGATTAGAGAACATGAGGAATTAAAGACACCTTTAGTTTCATTCCTGGCTAATCAATCCGTGGAAGCTGTGGCAGAAACACCCTTGGATGATGAACAATCTGAGGAAGCTGTAGCAGAAACATACTCGGATGATGAAGTCGAATGGGCTGATGAAGAAGACGTTCCTGAAAAGAATCTTGAACCTCTGAACAGTTCAATGTCATCCTCAGAAGAAGATCGAGTAGAGAGAATCCGCATGCTGGAGCAGAAGCTTCTCGGTAAAGAAAAACTCTTTGGTGGAGGAACTGGCTTTGATAAACCAGAAGCAAAAGCCGCTAGAGTCGAAGGGAAGAAGAAGGAGAAGAAGAAGAAAAAGATTGTTGTGAAAGGGCAAGCTAAAAAGGGTGCAAAGATAGAAATCCCTGGATCTTCAAAGAGGTAAAAATGCATTGTAGCAAACTTGCTAAGAAATGGTATCCAAATTCGAATCTCTACTTAAACTTATTGATTTCTATAATTATGATTCACAGGTTAAAGGTGAAGGAGAAGGCTCTCTTAACTGGCGTCTTAGTCAAGTATGCTGCAAAAGTTGCTTCAACCTCGAATGATGAATGATCCTTCACAAGTGAAGTGATCAAGTTTTGTGTTGTGATAATCTTTATAAACTGCTCGTAGTGATCCATCTTCGTTCTGTTCTTGTAAAAGTGTTACAAGATCAAGAGAGGAACAAGAATAGGGTATGAAAAGTTACATGAGGATATGTTATTGTTTCTTGTTCTTCTTCTTAAGGATACAACAACCAGCGTAGATTTCATTATCAGACATAAAAATATTGAAACACAGCAGGTAACCAGGGGTTTTCACCTGCTTTAACGTTCTTTTCAGGAAGATCTAAAAAGGTAGGCCAAATTGTTCGAAACCCCTTAAAAATCTTAAGGTAGGACTTGGAGCTCCTGTGGTAAAGGAAGAACAACACTGCTTCATTAATTCTTAGTAACATTTTTGGTAAAGTGTTTGGAAAACAAGAACACTCAGAGATAGCTTAAAGGTCTTGAACCCCATTCCTTTATTTTACTCCTTTCTTTGTTCCCTCATTTTACATCCTTTCGTTACATTTTATACATTTGAAAGAGCAAAAAAAAACTATCTTGGCTCTTGAATACCAAGGGTTCTACGCAACGAAGAGCACAGTGACCACAAAATGGTCGTTTTATACCATCATTGCGTGCAGTCTAATCTCCATTGTTAGAACTTCTAACAAAAGCTTCGTGCTTTACAGACTACACACCTCCATGGTTAGAACTTCTAACAAAAGCTTCGTGCTTTACAGGCACATGATCAAGTGACTAAGTGAGGCAAGATACGGGTATAAGAGAAACATAGAGATTCGGGTTTGTTCCTTATCATCTAAACAACTTAAAAACTACCGAGAAAAGCATTCTCAATCCCAATCATTTCTTTTTCAGTCTTTTGCATCAAAGTGTGTTTTAGAATGCCCCTATATATACATATGTAACCCTTAGCCAAAGCAATAAGCTTTGATTAGAAATGAACAAAGTAAGAATTCTGAGTCAAGATCAAAAGGCATGGGATAACACACTAAAACAAAGTCTACACTTCTATTATTTTTGCGATACATCTTGAACTAGCAAAAGATTCATCTCTCAACAAAACCAATTTAGCAATGAGAAAGAACAAGCAAGTGTAACCTATGACCTTATAAAAGCCCCTTAATCAGTTTGTATCTTGAGCTCATAAATGGAACAAAAGGAGAAACAAATTGATGATTGCAACAACAGACCTTGAGAAAACAAGATTGTTCATTCACTCCAAAACAACTTTAGCACCAAGAGCTTTCAACTTCTCAACGATCTTCTCACCTTCTTCTTTAGACAAACCAGCTTTCAAAATCGCAGGAGTCTTCTCCACCAATGCTTTAGCTTCTTTCAAACCCAAATCAGTAAAACTCCTCAACTCCTTTATAATCTTAATCTTAGCAGACGCTTCAAAAGACTCCAACTTTATCTCAAACACTGTCTTCTCCACTTTAGCTTCCTCACTCGCTCCACCACCACCACCACCACTTTGACTCACGATCCCAGCACCAGCTGCTCCAGGTTTCATAACGGCGACGGTTGGTAGCTCCGTCATACCTTTCTTCTTCATTATAATCGCACCGAGCTCGGAGATTTCTGATAACGTAAGAGATGAGATCTCGTCTACGAGTCTGAACACACGCTCCGTTGGTGGACTACGGTGCTCCGTTGGATCAAACGTCGCTGGATCGTAATCTGTTGGCAGCTTTCTCTGATCGAATTCTTCTTCTTCTTCGTCTTCGATCTTCGCCGGTTGGGCATAACTCCGGTAACCGCCGATCCGAGAAAGAAGTGATAATCTTGAGGAGGTTTGAGATAAATGTTGCCTGAATCTTAGTACTAAGCTCATCTTGAAAGGACTCTGTACTGCTACTTCTTCACAGATTACACAAACAGAGCAATGGCAAAGAAATGGGGGTTTTTGGTTCGATGCCCTAAAACAGTCTTAGTAGGAAGAAGACATTGGTGGAAAGAGTCACTCAGATCAGATGAAAATGACTAAAAGGCCGACTAAAAATAATTTAGGCCCACTTAGTACCCTTTTGGCCCAACACTTCTGTTTTTTTCGTGAGACTCGTAAAATAAAAAGCTGCAGTAAAAGATTTGTCGCCTAGTTAAAATAAATAAATATTAGTAATATAAAAACTGGTATATACACTGATGATCAGTGACTGATCATTTATTCATGTATAGTTTATTTGTTAAATTTTTTTATCATGCTCTCTTAAAAAAAATTTCCTGACTTTTATGTTTTCTATCTTGTTTAAATCACTTTATGTCATTAATTTATTTATTTGCCAAGACCTTACGGATTATATAGTCTATATTAGATTATTGCATTTGCTAATTCATGCACATGTCATTAACGAAGATTGTGGAAATTTTTTACCTGTTACCTTTAAAAAAATATAATCTGTGAAGAGATCAAATGGATTTTCAAAATCACCTACGTTTGTACCAATTTATCTCTGTTGATGTTTCTAATTTTTTTTTTTTCTTTCATACTAATAAAGAACAAATTCACAACCACAACAAAGATCAATCGAACTAACAACACTCACTCCAACCGAATCAGCAAGGATCCAATGTTCTTAAAACAAAAAATCCTGATTCACATTACAAAAATCTCAACAGAACGTAGAGAGATCCACAATATCAGAATGAGAGAGAGAGTTCTAATAAAATTTCACAATAATTTCATTAAAAAAATGTTTAGAAAGCCACAATCTATATAAAAAAATAAGCTAAAATGCCAACGTTATTTTCTTAATTTATTTTAAATCAAAATGCACAAAAAATATCAAAAATCTCATACTCTATCCATTTAATTTAAAGCTTCGAACACTGGTGAAACAAAATAAGAGGTAGACACACTGGCATCAGACCCTTGTTTCTTCTTTCTACTGTCCACGTGTACTTTATTTTAATAGCAATGAATGTTTTGCACAATTTTGAATTATTAATCACATATATGTTAATTAATATATATTTTAGTACTGTATTTTTTTTTTTTGCTTCAAATTCATTGGTGATTGTTGTTTTAACTAAAATGGTAATACAATATGACTCTTTGAACAAGATAAAATGATCTTCTTTACTTCTTTGTGCAAACATCTATTTAGTATATAATAGCTAGTAGATGTCTTGCATAATAAGTAAAGATATTTGTTTTTCAGTAATGTCATCGTTCTTTCATTTAGTCGATGATTTTGTTAAATTTTCCACTTGTATTTTTAAGTTTAGGTTCACTTAACATCTAAGATTTGAATTTGTCTGGATTGAAGTTGATTAAAAACTCACTTCCCAAATTAAGGTTGCTTGCATCATATAACTTATTCATGAAAAGGCGAACAATTTTGGACCGTAGCAATTCGATATCCACATGGATACTGGTACCATCTTTAGAGTATTAGAAGCGAACATGTATTCTTTTTCTGACTGCCACACATTTGCGATAGTTTTTAAATAAAATATACTTTTCAAATAAAATAATTTTGTTGATCTCAGATGACACATAAATTGAACCTGAATGATTCGTTCGATCGAGAAAAATTTGGTCCAACATACCATATATATATATATATATATATATTTCTTTTTATACGATTATTGACATATTCTAGGTAGATATTTTCGCTTTCATGAAGAATAATGAAAGAAAAGGAAAATGGTTTAGGATTTGAGTTTGAGTTTGTCATAACTATATCATACATATTGAAAATGTGGCATTTATGTAGTTTATTGTAGAATTACGTTTTAAATAATAAAGACAAATAATATGATTCACAAAAACTTTCTAAAGGTAATAACAAATGTAAAAAATAACAAACTTATATATATATATATATTTCCAAATAAATTTTGTCAATATAGAAGATAAAAAACGTCTAATTACAACAACTAATTGTAGCTTCAAGAGCTTATCATAGAAATTAGTAAGCATGCTTTAATCTAGAATTCGATAAAATATGCTGATAATTAAAAGAAAAACACAAAATCGTAAAATATTTAGTGATTTCCGACTATGGCAGTAAAGCTCAATGTAATTAATTAAGCTCAAATTTTCAACTAAACAACTGTTGGGTCTACCCGCAGGCAGATCCCTCCAAAAATAGGCGTATGCCACTTAGCGTGGAGAGCACACGGTATTCTTTAGTAAAAGGCGAAAGAATAGTTCGCTTTGTGCTCACCACATGGCTGCGTGATTTGTTATCGAAGGACCAAGCCCTTCTTTTATATGCATCTTTCACTACTAGCAAACTCTCAGCTTCCCGATGTGGGACTTTTCTGTCTCTCATTAATTACTTTACTATTGTTATATTCTACAGATATAATCCATTTTCCCACATTACGCTGTCGTTTCACCTTTCACCAATAGAATTGTATTTGTTTAATCATAACCACAAATTGATCTTTCAACGAGATCATTTAATTATTCTTCCTATCAATTCGTTCACACTCTTTCACATATCTGCACTGTTCGTCTCATGCATCTATAAGAAAATTAAGGTCGCTTCGTCACTGCTCAGCTGCTAAAAACCTCAATAGCAGTCCAAATCAAATATTTTACTTGTTCCAGTTCCTTCTCTACGGCCATTTCAATGGAGGAGCCGTCGCGTAAAGCTATCTGAATTTAGTTAATTTGCTTCGAAATGATATCCTAATTGTCGAAATACTAATTATACTAGGAGAATCAGTGGAGTTGGGACTTAAAATGGTCAACATAAATAACAGATCGAGATTCAGTTATTTATATACCAACCAAAAAGAGTGTTTGTATTACACCAAAACACCGTCGCACTTCACAATTAGAGACTGCTTGGGTTAACATATTGTAATACCAGAAACAGAAAAACAAAAATCCATAACAGAGAAGAAGAATTACAAAAGAAAAGTTTCCGCTGCCTACAATCATCATCCGGAGAGAAAAGTTTCGGGTTGGATCTCAAAAAATTATCATAGTTTCGATCCCCATAGAGGCTAAGAATACCAAAAAAAGAGTGAGAAGCAGCCAGAAAGCCAAAACCCGTTTTTTTCCATAGCTACCGCGTCGGAAGGGACGCTATAGCTTGAAGGATCTTCTTCCTTGGACCCTGCATTGCATCAAATATAATGATACCAAGTTCATGAAATCTGCTAAAAGAACAGATCAATCCCAATTGTTTTAGATCAATAAGAAACAAAAAGAAAGTACCATTGGTATTATGAGATCTTTTAGATCACTTTCTTTCATCTGTTTTATTGTGGTCATATCCACCTGTTATCATATTAGTCAAGTTCGTTATCCACAAAACAGAGCTCAGGCAACAAGTTAATCATCTCAGCGGATTCATTACTATATTCATACATCGAAATGCCAACATAAAAAGTAGTAAAAAAACCATAAACAAGAACAAAAGCCAAAATGGCAAAGCTCTAAGTTAAGAAAATAATGGCAGACTTACTTCCTCTCTCTTAAAGGCAAGGGAGTATTTTCCAAGTCCAATTGAGTTTAGAAAGCTATCAACTGTTAGAGGCTCTTCCACCTGTTGTTGCACCAAGCAGATATACATGACATATTATAACATATGTATAAGAACAAGCCATAAAAATCTATCTGATCACAAAGGTTTATGGGTCTAAGAATTACAAGGTACATACGAAGGACTCACACAATGTTTAGAAAGAGCAAAAATAGAGAAAATTCATCCACAAATTGAGAAGAAGATAAAAGATCTTACAGAGAAGGGATTGTTCTGCATCATACTTCCAAAAGGAGGAAGTTGTCTCAAAGGAGGTAACGGATGTGGGTTTGGGACTGGAGGAGGTAACATTGGCCTGGCGAAAGGAGCACCACTTGCTGGGGCTTGACCATTTAGTACACCTCTAACAGGATATGGCGCTCTCACATCATCAAGCATCCTGCTTCGTCCATGAAAATCTTCAATAGTACTACGTGGAGGAGAACCCCTGGAAGAACCCATGTAGCTTCGAGGATTCCTAGGAGGGGAAAACCCCAGAGAAGAACCCATGTAGCTTCCCACATTTCTAGCTGGGGACAGAGCCCTAGAAGCACTACTGAAGCTTCTGGTGCTCCTTGGCGGTGATGATAGATCCCTTGGAGGGTCAATTCTCCTTCCAGCATTTCTTGGAGGTGATCTATCCCTTGGACTGCCAGTCCTTCTAGCATTTCGTGGAGGTGATCTATACCTTGGACTACCAATCCTTCCAGCATTTCGTGGAGGTGATCTATACCTTGGACTACCAATCCTTCCAGCATTTCTTGGAGGTGATCTATTCCTCGGACTACCGATCCTTCCAGCATTTCGTAGAGGTGATCTATCCCTTGGACTGCCAATCCTTCCAGCATTTCTTGGAGGTGATCTATCCCTTGGAGTGCCAATTATCCTTCCAGCATTTCTTGGGGGCGATGGAGCCCTTGGAATGCCAATCATACGTCCATCATTTCTTGGAGGTGATGGACCCCTGGAAGTATCCACAAATCTCTCTGGAGACCTTTGTCGTAAATCTTCCAGGGCCCATGGAGCATACGAACTACTTGATGAAATCATCTGAGAGGAACCACGAGCAGTTCTTGATGAAGGTAAAGGAACATCCCTCAGCTCAGCCATAAGTGGTCGAGTATCAAGGCTACGTGGAGGCTGCTCGCTCCTGGAGAGCTTTTCACGAAGATCCATAGTGCTACCTCCATTGCTCTGAGCTCGTCTCTGGGCATTTTTCTGCAGCAGTTTGAACCGGAGATCATTTTGACTGATCTGCAAATCTTAGTAAAAAAGAGTGGTGGGTCAGAAATCAGCAAACATGCTAGTGTGTATCCAGTAATTCACACATCTATACCATTTCCACTTAAACTTGCTTCCCCTCTTTGCCTGCATATACAAAGAAAGAGCAAAAACTTTAATCTAGTGAACACCTTTGCCGCAACAAGCAAGAGAATTCCAAACCTAAAAACTTAAGCAAAAAAGCATATAACCCATTAGTTCCTCCAGAGTTCTAAATACTCAATTACTCACAACCCCGTGAACAAACAAAAGGTCCTAGATTTCAAAAACAATAAGAGCAACATAACAAAATTAAGAAGATCCTGACATTCGATATACAGCAGTACACATAAAGAGGGAAAAAGTAAACACCTTTTACTGACCACTTCTTCGCTTCCTCCGTAAAGAGAACTATCTAACTGATTCCCTAATCTTTCTTTAGCAGACCGCTTGGTCCCAACTCTAGGCAACTCATAACCAGCATCTATATCACTCGCATCTCGATTCACCACCTGCAAAAGAAAATACCACCGCAAGTAAGCAGTTTTCTCAAACTCAAACCCACTAATCCTACACCAACACAATTCCAGATTTCCAAATCCATCTCATAAGCCATATAACATCACGAAAAAAAGCACCAAATAAAACTCCTTTTACAAGCTTTTTCCTCTCACACATTACATCAATAGGATTTTTCAAACACATTCCTTCTACAATAAAAATTAGCTTACACACAAACAGTGAGATGAACAAACAACAAAAAACAAAAAAACCCTCAAAACGTACCTGACCGCTACGCCCTAGAGTAATAGTGACCCTACTCCGTCTCGAACCTTCTGACATTTGTAGAACTCAAGGAAGAAGAATACCCTAAGGAAAAAAAATCAACTGGAGCCCAATTTCTAACTTACAGTGAAATAAAAAACCACGAACAACAAAAAGGCACCACCACAATCACCTCCCTTCAAACCCTAATCATACGGAACCAAAATCTACTCAAAATCACAGAGAGAGAGAGAGAGAGAGAGAGAGAGAGAGAGGTATAGAGACGAATCGGGAAAGTTTCCGGGGAAAAATTCCGATGAGATGAACGGAAAACAAACCGGAGAGTTTTAGATACGTGAGGTGAGAGAGGAATCGCTGGAGACGAAGACGTTCGTGACGGACTCGGCTTACCCCCAAAAGAGACCTCCTGACTCGTTTAGTTGGGCTTCACATGCTCTCTCAGACTCAGACATCAAAGACCCACTAGGGAAATTTTACGAGATAGGTTTGGATTTTATGTAGTTTGACCCCATAGTTTTTTTAATGCTCTATTATGTCCACTTTTTATTAGGGGATGGGAATCTATCAACAAAAAAATAAAAGGATCGAAATATAATAAAACTTTTTTTTAATAAATTAATACTATAATTTTGTTTATCGATAATATGTTTATTATTCCGAAAAATTAATTTTAGAACCAAAAAAAAAGTTCTTATGGTTTATTGGGTTCATTAAGTTATATTGTGCAATACTATGATATTTAAAGTTTAACTAATCTACCAAATTATTCAAGTGTCAATTGAAGAATAGGATCTTTAAGAACTTAAGATCTTTAAGAACTTAAGATTGTAGAACTTAAGATTGTAGAGGTTTTTCTTTCAATTTAAACGGGAAAATTCTCAAAAAAAAACACCAACTATTTAATATTTGTCAGAAAAAAACATGAATTTTTTCGTTGCCAGAAAAATACGCAGAATATTTTTTAGTTGATAAAAAATACACGAAATATTATCTTTTTCTAATTTCTCCTCGTCTTCGTTACGGCCGTTAGCGGCAATGTGACAGTGTTACTATTTTTTAAAAAAATTCTAGAAAAAAACACAAACTATTTATTTTTGCCAGAAAAATACATGATTTTTTTTTCTTTGCCTGAAAGATACATAATTTTTCATTTCTTAGTTTTTTATTAACAATGTTAGAGATCATAACTCATTAACAATGTTATGAGTTATGAGTTATGATCTCTAACATTATTAATAGAAAAATAAGATACGGAAAATTATGTATTTTTTCAGGCAAAGAAAAAAAAATCATGTATTTTTCTGGCAAAAATAAATAGTTTGTGTTTTTTTCTGGATTTTTTTTTAAAAATAGTATCGCCATCACAATGTCGTTAACGGCTGTAACGGAGACGAAGAGAAATTGGAAAAAGATATTAGTTCGTGTATTTTTTATCAACTAAAAAATATTCTGCGTATTTTTTTGGCAATAAAAAAAGTTCTTGTTTTTTTCTGACAAATATTAAATAGTTGGTGTTTTTTTTGGGAATTTTCTCTAATTTAAACTTTAAAAAATTGTTGTTTTTGCCCAGTCCGGCTTTAACACATTAACAACCTTCAAAATTAAAAGTGCTCTTAAATTTTTGTTTTGTTTATGGAATTGTTGATTTATCTATTACAAAATAAATGGAAAAAAAGAGTTAATTACGAGATAAGTAATTTTTTTTAGTGATATTGTCCAATTGAGATTTTTTTCTTCGTAGTTACGGATTTAGATATTTCTTTTTACAATGAAATGACGAAGTTACTCTTCACAAACTAAACTCAAATTTTCGATCTTATTTTTTTTCTCTTGACGTCTTGACGATGCTTCGATCTCCACTCCCGCCTCTGTTTTCTCTCTCTAGTATTTGCATCGGTGAAACTCAACAAATTGAGTTCTCAGATTTAATTTATTAATATTTTAATGTTATCATATAATCCAATTAAATTTTATTTTATTTTTTGAAAACAAACCTATCAAATTATGACATGTAGATATGAGAGGGTCTGAAAGGATCTTAGAGCATGAACACTCATCGTTACTCTTGGAGTTACTCTAATTAAAAATTAAAAAATAATAATAAAGTAGATCATAAAGCAAGAAGCGTTTCTTTGGCAGGTACCGGAAGAATCGTTACTCTAAGATATGGAAATTTGTGATTGGTTAGCTTTATTTTTATTGATTTATTATTTAAATATATAATAATATTTAAAAATAATAATTAAAATATATTAATTTGAGTAACGCTCATCGTTACTACCGGTAATGATGGTCTTAAAGAGTGGAGGCGGAGACACTGACCTTTCTCTCTCTTCAGCTTTTTATTTGTTTTCTATTTTTTTAATGTAATAGATCCTCATCTTCATCCCACCGATGGGAATGCCCTTAGAGTCTCCTTTCGTGATGAACAATTTCAAAAAACGTATACATCTTCTTCTCGAATCTATAATCTTATGAATACATAAAGTTTGTTTAACTTTTTCCTTTAGTTCACCGGTTACTAGTTTTCCTAGGGTTTAATTTTCATTAATGGGGTTGAGGAGCCATGGTGTAAGCATGAAAAAATATTTTTCTGATCAATTTGCAATGGCGGTTTGATGTGTTTTAATTTTTTGGTTCCTTTGGTTTGAGAATGAAGAAATCGAGACTGATGTGTTCTCTCTTTAAGTTGCCAAGGCTAATTGGAATGATGAAACTTTTTTCGTTTTAGTTTTTAATGGTGATGCCTCTTAAATTCAGATTTGAGATGTCTAGATGGATTTTTTATTGTTACAGGATCAAAGAGGGAGTTTCTTCTTCAAGTCTTGATCGGCGTTTTGATGCAACAAAGAGATTACAGTGATTGAAGATCTTTGACATCGGAACAAAAGGGATATTTGGATCTTGAAATAAACAGCTAAATAATACACATTTTCTCTTACAAACTTGTTCTTGAGGGTCCGACTTGTTATCGATCACTCGAACCATCGTGTGTGGAATCCGACACTGTGGAATCCGACACCCACATCTATAAATACCAATCATAGAGAGAAAGATAAACGTTTTTTCTAAGAATATATAAAAACTAAAACACACTTTTAGAATTAAATTTGGTAAAGTCTTTTAATATTTACCTCATGTGTGTCGCATGACTGTGCATCTAGTATTATTAATATAGAAAATCTCCAAAAATTATTTTGTAAGATAACTTTTGGTTTATTACTTTATTTAGTTTTAGTGGCGAGCATTGATTTTTAATTTTAACTCATTTGCTTTAATTCTATTGACCAACCTTAATTCTCGAAAATAATTGATCCTCTAACCAGAGTCTTAATTGGTTAGTTTTTGTGTCTAAATATAGCTAATGCCTTAATAAATCTATTCAATAAATAAATGAAAGTGTCACAAACAAAACTATATATAAACAGACTTTGATGCCTTTATATTCACATTACACCAAGATTATATTAGATTCAAGAAATGAATAAATTCATTAGTTTTATGTTTGTCATTTTTGATGTATTTTTGTTTCACTGAAGGGGCTGTACCAAATTATAACATTTTACGAATTGGAAATGAACTCAAACCTGGGAGTATTCTCAAAGTTAATTGCACATCCAAAAGCGACAAGACAGGGGTTAAAGATGTGGTATTCAATGATAGCGTTGAATGGCAATTTGGCGAGGCTGCATTTAAAAGAACATTATGGCGTTGTCTCTTGAGACAAGGCCCTAACATGGAGTATCATCATATGTTATGGAGAGCATACAGAGGAGCTAATGTCCGACGTTTTGGTCAGCTACGCTTCTGGATTGCCAAAGTTGATGGGATCTACTTACAAAGGAAAAGCAATGGACCGCAAGTACGCATGTATGATTGGTATAAAGTATAATATGTTTTCTGCAAAACTAACTACATATATGAAGATAAGTTTTTAATATATATTTTTCTCTTATGAGGTAAGTTATCATTTGACTTTGGTGTTGGGATATACATAATGTAAATAATATATGGTTCGTTTAATATCTATGTATTTTGTGATAATGTAAATAATATATGGTTCTCTTTCGTATACAAGTTTTTTTAAGAATTTTTAAAATTGTTAGTCTTTGATACAAAAAAAAAACACAGTGTACTCTGATAAAATGTGTCGTTTGATTTTTTTGACGCGTTTCTGACTAATTTTTAACAAATTCTGAGAGACGAAACTATGGTCAGATATTTATATATAAATATTTTATCAAAAATTAGTCCAATTTTTTGTCAGAAACTGATAAGAAGTTTTCTGGAAAAACCATCGAAATTGTGTTAACTAAACATGTGTCCTACATAGATACATTCTGACTAATTTCCAATGAAGGTGTTGGTTGGCAATTAGTTAGAATTACGTCGATAAAATATAGTTGTCAAGTTGTTATCCGTGAGATATATTTGGACGAATCACTAAAAAATTGGGTAGGATGAATTATTCATCACATTTGATTGCTTTACTGACAAAATGATAAGCTCATAGCCTATTTGAAGCAAGAGAACATGTGAGGAGGCACGTGAGGAGCTTACTTGAGTGAAGAAGAAGATATCTCTAAATAGTAACAAATTTTAGAGAGTATAAATAGTTAGGAGAGTCTATCTGCGTCATCAGATTATGTGAGTTAGTTAGATCAGAGCTGCGTCTCTGTTCATGGTGGTAGGAGAGGAGCACTGTAACTCATATCTTATCAGTTAGGGTTCATCGTTTGTGTTAGAGATGAGAAGAGATAAGAGAGAAGAGATCACATATTCAAACTTATCAAATGGTGTGTTTGTGTGCTCAGATCGAATCCAACGCCATGGATCTCGTTGCAGTTCCAGTTTTCATAGGTGTGAGATTTGATTTGCGTCCTTGGCTTGATTGGATGGAGAATCGTTTTGTGTTGGGAGATTACACAGATTTTGAGAGATTACACTTTGCACATGGCTTCATCGAAGGCGACACAGATGAGTTTGTTCGTGATGTTGAATCGGGGAGGCCTTACCAGAGTTGGCACGCGATGAAGGGATCATTGTTATGTGCTTTTGGTACCTATGACGATCCTGAGAGAATCGCCTTTGAATGGGAGCGAGAACGAAGTTGGGAGGAGTTCAAACGCTCGTTTCAGACGAAGCGATCGTCTCCACAACGATCTTTTGGGAAACTACACATAGCAAAGACTGTTGCGGAGGAACCGATTATAGTTGAGCAATTTTCTAATCAACATGTAACTGTTGATGTATCCTACGCGCAAGCCGCTGAATTCTCAGGTGAAGAGAAATGATCAACGGAGGTGGTTTTGTGTTGTGGATCGATCGGTTCAGAATTAGAATTGAGTCTTGCATCGCAATCACAAGCTGAATCGCAATCGCTGGACGTGGATCGCGACGTAAACGCAAACGCAAACGCAACATTGCCAATGCTACAAAAATTAGAGCAGGAATCAATTCAGAAGAACATCAAGCTGGCTAAGGTTGAAGGAGAGGTTCAGATGTTTCAGATTTTGGCTGATGTCGCTAAAAAAGTTTATGCATACAAGGTGTTCGATACAATGCCTTCACATGAGAAAAGATTGAAATCAAAGAAGATGAAGCTGCATTTGTCACCTAAAACTTGGATGTTCAAGTTCAAAAACAGGCCTATACAACAACAAACTCGATTCCAAATGGATCCACATCAACATTTGGTTTTCTCACCAAACGTTTGTTCACAGACCTAAAAGACTACCAAGTAGCAGAAAATAGAGGAAGTGCTTTAAGTCTTGGAGGTCTAAGTTTAAGCGGGAAGTTCCAGCAAACGGAATGGCTATCCAGAGGGAGACAATGTGTTTGACAAGGGATGCTGAGTTCCAAACATCCTTGCATAGCAGAAATGCAGTTTGGATTCAGATGGAGGATTATTTTTGGGAGTTTGCGCATGATTTTCTGATTCTAAGAGTGTTGGACCAGCTCTCAAGAGGGGACACTCTTGTTATACACCACATTACGAATGAGAGGCTGAAAGTTGTTTGTGTGTTTAGCTTATGGGTTAGGTGCATCTGCGCTAAGTTTGGTATGCTCAAGTGTCACAAGAAACTTTATTTTTCAGTGTGGCATTGTTGGAAGAGCAAGACTGAGGAGATCCAGTCAGTTTCAGGGCTTTTATGGTTGAGCTTGTTGCCTAAAGTGGTTTTGCCAAATGGGGACAAGTTGCGGCATACTATGCAGATTCATCTCCCATTTAAGAAACCAAAATTTCTTAAAGCTTGGCACTTGAAGTACAAAACAGAGAGGCATGGCCGAGAGAAAATAGTGAGAAAGCAGCATACACTTAAACTCGAATGGGTGACATCAACGAGTTGCTTCAAGACAATACTACTGGGATTGGGAACAATGATTGGGAAGCTCATACAAAGCTGGATGACAAATTGCAGTTAACACTAATAGAGGGACTGGATAAACATGGCGCTTCATGGCATTATTCCACTAACAAAACGAATCAATGGAGCTCTCCAAATGGATTTGTTGTTGCATTACACTCTGGTTTTGGAGAGAAGCTCCACTTTTTTTCTGCAGCAGAGATGGAAGAGTTACAATCTGCAGAGGTGCAACTATACACGGCACAACAGATTATACAACGAGTAACACTTGTCTTTCTGCATCTCTATCTACACTTATCTACATGCTTCAGAGTTACAACAAGTCTTTCAGCTTCTGGAAACAGATTTAACGCAAGCCAAGTTATACTCTCTTGAGGAGTTGATAGTTGAATTTGGTCCAGAGGTTCAGCTTGTTATTGCCTTGTGTAGGAGAGTGCATTTTCTGTCCTTTGCAACTGGGCGTGCACTTCAAGACAAATCTTCTTGCTGGCATCGTTGGAGACGTAAGAACTTTCCACAGAACAAAGCCTTTATTACATGTCTCAGATGGCAAAAAACGGTCATCGCCCATTTAACTTCTTGGAGTCGTTGTAAGGCTGGGAATTGCTTCAAGAGCTTACAAGTTGGTGTTGCTTGGCAATTTTTATTCTCTGCAGTGGGTGATCTAGTGAGCACATCTTCTTCTCGACTGCAGATATTACAAGAGGCAACGCTTCTTTCTATGTTGTATGTTGGTGTTGGTCAATTGGAGAAGCATACCCAGCGCAAGTTTATTAAGAATTGGATGTTTAAGTACAAAGCAAAAAGAAGAAGAGTGAAGCTTTCGGTTATAGAACTGGTTGGACAGAAAATTGCACATTCCCATTTGATTAACACATCCATTTTTTTTTTTAAAGCTTGAGGACAAGCTTGTCTAAATGGGGGGAGTATTGATAAGATCATAGCCTATTTGAAGCAAGAGAACATGTGAGGAGGCACATGAGGAGCTTACTTGAGTGAAGAAGAAGATATCTCTAAGTAGTAACAAACTTTAGAGAGTATAAATAGTTAGGAGAGTCTATTGTAAAGGGGGATCCTGCGTGATCAGATTGTGTGAGTTAGTTAGATCAGAGCTGCGTCTCTGTTCATGGTGGTAGGAGAGGAGCACTGTAACTCCTATCTTATCAGTTAGGGTTCATCGTTTGTGTTAGGGATTGAGAAGAGATAAGAGAGAAGAGATCACATCTTCAAACTTATCACAAAATGGGTAGGGTAAATTAATGATCATTTGATTGTTTTTGGAAGAAGTTGATAATTGATTGATTAGTAAAAAAAGTTAATGTCATATAGAAATGAGTCAATCTTTGCTTAGTGTTCTTTAATTTTTACATCATCGATCGATTGTTGAAATTAATTTTTAATGCAGTGAGCTAATTAAAAAGGACAAGAAAGATAAAGATAATTGCTTCCTTACCATATGACGCAATCGTCATTACTATGCATCCATCTTTCCTGACTCGTAAAATGGAATTTCAGCATATGTTATGGTCCTTATGGAGAGCATACAAAGGAGCCTCAGTTCGACAATGTGATGAACTGCATTCATGGACTGCCAAAGTTGATGGGATTTACTTAAACAAAATTGACGAACCTCAAAAACGCATGTATGATTGGTTTAAAAAGTAATGTGGTTTTCGATATATATTTTTCTCTTATGAGGTAAGTCATAATTCTTCAACCAAAAAAAAAAAGTAGTTAAAATATGGGTTCAATTCGTTTAGTATAATAGTATCTATATATGTATTATGTGTTTATCTTTTAAATTACATCACATTATCCTTTTCTTTTGTATAGAAGTTGTTTCCAATTGTTATTCTTTTAGCCTTTTCTTTTCTTATATCAAGAATTAGTTCATGTAACGTAAAAAAAAAAGTGGTAACCCAATAAAAATGTTGAAATACAATTGAAGTTTAGGAGATGAAAGAAAATAATTTGCCAAAGTATGGTGATAGAGGAGATCAAGAAGGTTTACGCGGTGTATGGTTTGGACTTGGAAGATGGGAATAATAGATTTTTAACCCAGGCTAGGATACCAAAATAATTAATGGGTAAATTCTATGCAGTAGCCATGGAGTAAGTTTTTTATTCACTTTAGGTCAAAGTGAAAAGTGTTTTTCATGTATTAGCCACCTCCATAATTTTGGACAACTAAACCCTTGAAGCAAACAAACCAGATGAAGTCTTTAGTTAAATCAGTTAGGATTGTTCCCCTTTTGTGACTAAATGGAAGAAAATCCGTTTGCTACACTAAAAAAAGTAAAATAGAAAATAGATAAAATTAGTCACATAGTATGATGTGCTAGTACTGTGTTTTGATGTACGGTTCTTTGCAACTGTGTATGTACACAAGTCATTAATGTTGTGTTATATATAACATTCAGAATTATAATTATTCAGAAATAGTACAAATATTCCGAACATTCAGAATTATAAATAAACATTCAAAAAAATATATATGATCTTTAAGGCTCTATTCTTTCTTTTTCAGTTCCTGAGTTCTCCCCTTCATGCTCCATCACATGGTTTATGTGGAAACGTCCAGCAAATTCAGAAGGATAGTGTTCTCGCTACAGTAAAAGCACATTATAATGTACACTGAATTCGTTTATGTATGTAGATAGAAATCATATTCTGAACTCGTGTACGCACACGATCTCAAGGTACATTGACTCGTGTATGCACACGATCTCAAGGTACATTGACTCGTGTATGCACACGATCTCAATGTACATTGAATTTGTTTATGTATGTACGTAATTTATGGTATTATATGGCATTAATTTTGGTTACGTAGATTATAAATAAGGTGCCACAACGATAACAAACTTCGGGATGAACAAACCCGGTAAAAGAACCATAACATACAAAAAGTAAGATTATGTAGAAGAAGATCATAACCATAGCAATAGAAAGTCATGTAGCTTCAGAATATGATTTCTACCTAGGCAAGTGTTACGAATACTCCTATCAAGATATTGAAACAAACCTGCAACTGGGGTACGATTTCCGGTGAAGATGCAAGCATTTCTCTCATGTCAAATTGTATAAACCGTTGCTTGAGCTGCAATAAGCTTCAAGAGGGTTATTTTTGGTTCATTAGAAGGGGATCTTAGCCAAAGAAGGAACTGATCCCAATTCTTGAAATCTATGTGAAAATGTAATTGTAATTTGTAATCGAAGTGTACAAATGGAAGAGAAAAAATGTATCTGAGATAGAAAAATTTGAAATAAAATCTGAATTTAGAATGTAAAATTGTACTTAGTGGTATATGTTTAGTGTAAAATGTGGCATATATCGTATATATGTATTTAGTATAGTGATGTAGGGTACATGGACAACCTTGTGTACTATTATATACATTTCTTCCTTATATATGTTTTTTTTTGTCGAAACACTTCATCCTTGTATTTTCATATATATATATATACAATCTTGTTCACAAATTATTACCATGTACGTACAAATTATTACCATGTATGTATACATAAGTATACAAATCATTCTAATATTTACGTACAAAAAAGTATATAATTTATTACCATGTACGTACACATAACACATATGCACATGTTAATGTTAATCTCAAATCATTTCTAACGGTATGATTCAAATTAAAAAAATATATGAAAATGGATATTAAAAAATAGAGAAAAAAGAATTGTAATTAAAAATACAAAAATAAAAAATTGTTATAACACTAAAAAGATAAAAAATGGGAAAATAAAAGAGGATGAAAAATCATAATAAATTTATATTATCTAATATTTCATATATATATATATATATATTTTTGTAGCTGACCAGATAACCAACTACCCATATATAATTATTGTATCATATAGTTTAGTTACATGGATATTTTGGTCTAAAAATTAACTTGTGGCTATTTTATGAAAGTTGTGTTTGAATTTGTGAAAAGGTGAAAGAAAAACTGAAATTGGTGTGATCCCTGAAAATTTCTTATAATTAATTGATGTGTTATAGGGAAGCTTTTATACTGTCGTACTCGGGGGAGAATATTGTGGTGCGACTTGATGAATATAGGTCGTGGTGTTTGGTGTGGCCATCCATCATCTTTCAGTTTTCCATTAGACAAAACAAAACGTTCCAATATTACTTTTTGTTAATTTTTTTTTGGTCGTAATGCGGGATTTAGAATTAATCACCAAAGTCTAGAAATTGTATAACACGAAGTCAAACATATTGGTATAGGACATAAAGCAATTTTATATACAAGAAGTATATGCGAAAAGAAAAACTGTAAAAATGAACCAATGTCTGAGTATATGTGTATATATCCCCATCCTTAAATTTAAAAAAAAAGAATTAAGATGTGAGACTAATAAAAAAAAAAAAAAATTATCTAAGGTAACCACAAGACCAGTCCGATGGTTGATAACAAGATACTGAAAATTGTGGATCTCAATGAACCGTTGATTCGCCAAGCAGCACCGAAGAAGGAACCAGTGTCTCGTTGGCGAGTGGTTGTAGACGGTGGTGACGTGCCGTTGAAGTTAGGGTTCGCACCGTATAAGTACTGGATTCCTTCCACGTCATCATTTGTTAAGTCAACCTTACGTCTCCCCGTTGTGATCGTCGGATACATGATGGATTCCTCAACCGAGGAATGTCCTAAACCGAGAAGATGACCGATCTCGTGAACCGCCACGGATTCAAGATCAACCGCCGCCGTGACCGAGAGGAAACTGTCTAGGTCTCCGGAGACCACCCAGTTCTCGTCTGCGTCGAGGTGGAACTTCCCACTCGGAGGAGAGAAAGCGTGAGCTAATGTTCCTAACACGCCGTCGAAAGGCTCCCCGTCTCCGTGATCTCCGGTGTAGAATCCGATCGTGATGTCGGACGTCGAGAAAGATTCAGAGCGCGTGAAATTCAAAGCTGTCACGTCGGACCAACGGCCAAACGCGCGTGCGAAAACGCCCTTGACCTCTTCGGTCAACGGGTTTCTCGGGTCGAACGCGTAGGTCAAGTCACGGCGGTCTTTCCGCCACCGTGGCTCGCCTGGAAACAACGTGTAGCGTTTAACCGCGTGCAAATGCGTGCGGGAGAAGTTGACCTCGAAGGTCTTTCTTCTCCCGCTATGCATCAACGAGGTACCGTTCACCACATCAGGATTACCACAACGCGGGATCACGATGTGTTTGATGGTGAGCGCGTCGAGCTCACCTGTAACGTTAAGCCTGAAATTCCTCTGGTACAATTCGACGGCGGCTTTGAGAATATCATCAAAATCATCCGTGAAATTCCCTGAAAACGTTTCAGGGATGTAACCAAAACGCTGGAAGTATTTCTTGATACGGTAGAGACCATCGACGTTTTGGCCGTGGTGACAACCGGTGAAATGGGAGAAAGCGTCCCAGAAAACGCGTGTGGTGTTACGTAGAGACGGTGGTATTGTGGTGGAGTTGTTGGGGAAGAACCAAGCGGAGGCTGGAGAAACAATCAAGAAAAGCGATAAAAACCCGAAAACGCAAAACCTCATGGTGGTTTTCGGATTATAGGTAGCCACCCAAAAAAGAAAAAAAAAGAAGCAAAAGAAACAAATGAGAGGGGTAATAATTAGGATTTTAGGAGAGAATTTAGAAAAAGAGAGAGATCGAAAGCTAAAACAGGTAAAGCCGTTTGAAGATGGTTTTTTAAATATAAGAAGATATAATTGAGGTCAAGCTACTGCGTTTGCGTTTTGTGTTGGCGGGTGAGGGGTCGTTGGGAATCGTTTGCGTGTCTGCCAAATTTTTTTCTAGATTATATAATTTTTTTTTGTAAGAATATAAATGGTGAATGATTCCAATAGAAACATCTATTGGTCTTAGTCACGTTCACATTTGGCAGAGGTCAGCAAGAGTAGAAGAAGAAGACTCTTGTGCAACAGAAAGACTTCGGTCTGGTTTAATATTATCTTAATCGATGCTAGTAAACCGGTTTGAGGGAACTGAAGGTGGCGGAGTCAAATGAAGACGTTCAACTAAGTTTTGATTTTGTTTAGTTTCAAGTGGGAGTTGGTTTGGTCGGAAAAAGTCATCAACGAGAATGTTCGACTTACACGTATGTAACGACGTCATATGTTATTAGTTGATAGCTTCCTGGTTTACGTCACCTAAATTTGCTATCCTGTTACAATATTTTACTGTCGTCAAAGTTGTAAACATCTGATTTATCAGGCTTTCGTATCATACCGTTTTGTACTAGTATGTAAACTAAATTATCCATAATCATAGGTAAAAGGTAAGGTTGGTCCTTTTTAATACTTTGTTTTCACTTGTTGGTTTGTGTTCAAAACTATAGCATCTTGTATCCGTTTCTGCCTTGTATAGTTATACTACTGTCTTCTTTGATAGCCACTCACAAAACAGAGGTCGACAAATTCAGACAATTTCGCCAGAAAAGAGATAAAGAAGAGCACTAAGCCAGACAACATTTGATTTGATAAGAGCATCATCATATTCATATCATATATTCACAAAAAAAGATTGTACTTAAAACGTGGTTTACTTTCCCTCTAACTAAAAGGGTAAAACTTTGATAATAATAAACCAAAAGCTGACAAACACAAACAGACAGAGAGAGAGAGAGAGAGAGACATACATGTTGATTAATTTTGCTAACACTTAGAAGGCCTCTCATAATTAGGAGGTAAAGAAGGGCAGTTCTCGTTCATGTTGGGATATGGGTCAATGGTGTTATAACCAGGTAACTCCATTCTGTATTCACCCAGAATCTGACAGAACTCAAGCTTCCCTTCCTCTGTGTTGCACCAACTCGGTAGCCGAGTCTGGTTATTTTCATATAACTTCAGAGTGTACGCATCTCGGATCTGAAAATAAGAGAAGGAAACGCTCTAAGAGTAATGTTAAATGGAAAAAGGTGCAGACTTGATATTGAAAGAAACTTACAGTAAACTCAGTGACTTGAATGTGATCAGCAAGAGGGTCGAAAACACCAGCAGCTTTGTACATTGCAAGGATGAAAGCAACGCACGTAGTTGATTTCCCGTCGCTATAAACCCACTCATCTTGTTCAGGGATGGTGAGTAACTCATCAAATGACATTCCACGCCTCGCTGTTTCTTCAAGAATCCCATACAAATCCAGATCCTGTACAACAGAAAACTTATTAGCTATCCTGTAAGTCCTATATTCAGAAGAGTAGTAGAAGCAGGTTCTTGTAAGAATACCTCAGTACCGAGTCGTTTATTCAGTGCCTCGTTCCACATATTTGCAGCATATGCAGGTTGTACACGAGTCCACATAGACATGACAGAAATAACCTGAAAGTCCAACGTCACTTGTTTATTACGATAATGATGATGGCTCTTTAAGAATATCAGAGATAAAAAGTACCAAGTGAGCATCAAGGGGAGGTGGGTAGTTATCGGCCAGAGTATCAATCCAGCTGAATATCATATTGTGATATCCATACGGTTTGCCTAACATGCTCCGGGCATATTCCCACGCAGCAGTATTGTTGAACTTTGCTCGGATATCAGGATGAAGAGGAAGCAAAGCAACTTGAGGATTTGAATTGTCCTTCAAAGTCAGTTCCCACCATTCATCCCAAGGAATCACAACAATGATTTCTTCACCCTATGAGAGAAACAAGAGAGTAAATATCTCCCTCTCTATCCAAAAAACCTCAAAATGTTTAGGAAAAATTCTCCAAATATGGTCTAACCTTTTCATTCTCATGTCCGGATTCACCAACCCAAAGATTCCCCAAATCATCCTTCAAACAAACAGCAGTATGACCAGCAAAAGCCCCAGTCACCCATTTCTCTAACGTCTCAAAACCACCCCATCTACCTCTAATCTTTGACAGGGCCAAGAAATCGCCAGAATGCACATCTTCAGGGTTAATCGTTGACCGCCAAGGTTGAGGCCGTTTCTCAAACGTAGCACCCATATGTTTCGTCAAGAACGCCAAATTAGCATTCTGTCCCCAAGCAGTATTGGAGAAAAGAGGCAACACATCAATCAAAGAAAGCAACGTCCCAAGCATCCCTGATGGCATTAGAAACACTGAAACTCCATGCTCCTTCACCTACTCATTCGAATGTACACTTAAAATATAAATCACCACACAAAGCCTCTTAAGAACTATAAAAGAAGAAAACTAAACAAAAACTTACATATTCTAACTCAGCTTTCTCTTCCCAGGAATCGAAGTTCAAAGTATGATCTCTAGCAGAGAAATAGTAGTCCCAAGTGATCCTGTATGGCGTTGCAAAGACATATAGGTCCATACATGTTAAGCTATGTGCCTTAGATGTCTGCAAAAAAAGAGTTCCCAAATATCATCAAAACAAGTAAACAACTTAAGCTACACAACGTCCTCCCAATTTTGTTACCAAAAAGGCAAAACCTTTATGAAATTTGAGGATTGAAGCATTTGATATCAACAAGCTAAATCATAGTACTTGGGAGCAAAAACAAGAACAAATTGAATAAGATTCAAAGCCTAAGAAAGTGAAATTAACCAACTTTGAGATGGAGAACGCCACCGCCGAGTCCAGGGACGTCACGATCACTACCGGTGATATCAAGGCGAGCTTCGTTGCCATTAAAGCAAGCACCTTTCCACTCAAGAGACGCGTTATTAGGAGTAACGGACCCGATAAAAACCGGCAACAAATCCACAGCGTTGTGGAAACTGTTCAAAACGGGCCACGAGACTTGACGAGGTAGCATCGGAAGCACATCGTTAACGCTGAAAGGAACCTTCAGGGATTGACCCAGGTCAACGCAGAAACCAAACCCTAGAAGAAGGCATAAGAGGAAGAAGAAGGTACGAGTCTGATGTGATGATGATGGGTTCTGAGACATTCGATCGTATCGCTTTCCAAAGAAGTGATTTTTGAGACTTTTTGTTTCCAAGATTTTTGGGGGATTTGGGGAAAGAGGGGTTTCTTGTTGTCAAGGTTGAAGATGATCCATTAGGGTGTTTTCAGTTTTTTTTTCTCTCTCTCTCTCTGCTGTGTTTTGGGATTTTTGGAAATTGGACTTTGGGGGAGATAAAAAATATTAGCTTGGTTTTGGATGTGGAAGAAATAGACTTTAACACTGTGGCGAGACTTTTGTTAGAAACAAGTTTTGGTTTGAAGATTCTTTGCTTTGGTTTCATCTTCCACGTAGACACGACTTGGCATCTGAATTGTGAATTCTCCATATCCGAATTTTACAGGTTCGGTTTGGTTCCACGTCGACACGATTAGGCACGTTATATCTCCATAACCAGATTTACAATCACTCAATCAGGTTCGGTACTTTGTAAAGTTTGTATGATGAATGACCAATGGCTTTTCAACTTTACCTTTTTCATTATTTCAATTGACATGTGACACATCTAGCAAAAGTAATTGGTAATTTTTTTTCACTAGAAATACTATTGGATGGGATAAAAACTGTTCACCTAAGAATTAAAAGACTAAAATGATTGTATGTAATGCACTTGATGGTCCTATCTACATAAATTAACTACAACAACCAAAACAAAATGATGTGACATGGTTTTACATTTATTGAATAGATAATGTTGGTCAAATGCATTAACTTTGTAGAGTTTTTTACATTGCGAAGATGAAGCAGTTTGAGTAGCAAGGGATAAACAGAGGACTCTCCTCCACGGCCATCGGCTGTCTGAATGGATTCAACTCAATCTGCATTTCAAGGATACATCATTCCATGCATGTCAATATGGTTCTGAAGAATTATACAAGAAAAAAGTATATATTTTCTATGCAGAAAACATCATTTTCCAACAAAGGTTGATTGGGGAACTGGACATTAGTGTGTCTGTGTGTGTGGCCCCAGAGATGATTTGTAAGATAACGAAAAAGTGATGTTTTTGTCTCCTTCAACTTCATTATATTGTATATATGTGTCGACTTTCTATTCTACTTACACAGTTTTGATGAGACATAAGCCTGACCATATGCAGGAGAAAACCACACAACAACAAAAAAACGTAGATTTGAAAAAAGTTGAATAGTATAATAAACCTATAATCTAGACTTACAGGTAATGATAGAGGTTGTCCTGTGATTGTTTTGATACAACAAGCCGCCAGATGACAAGCTTCTTCACAGTAATCTGTGAATACAGCTAGGACTTTTATCTCCTTTATCAGTTCCTGAAATTATTGACACCAACACTTGAATGACTAACAAATATAAACAATGACGTTCCTGCGGAAGATTGAAGATCATCAGCTACTGAAAAACGTACAATAGTTGGCAACCAACTTGGATATGCAGCGACACCAGCGTTTGGAGCAATCACTATGTGAGGAGGAGGTGAATCCTGCCCAGACAAGAATGTCAATCAATCCAAGGTCCAATAAAATGGATATGACATTTGAGAACAGAACTGTAGATTACTGTTTTCCCCTAGACAAGTAGAAAGGGATACCTTTATTATGTCACTGTAACGATCATGGTAAAATCCTCTATGGAGCTGTAACGACACAGCTGAAGACAAGGCAGATTCGTTACTGGCATGGGGAATTTCGCTTGAATAATGACATTTACATTCTTCTTCCATGCAAGGGGAGTATCTGCTAAGCGAGATCATCTCTCCATCCCTTTTCAGCAGGAGAGCAAAAAGAAAATGATTCATCATGTTTATGCCAATACATACAAAGAAAACCACCTACAATATTTCCGTTGAACAAGCTTAAAGAACTCTAATGAAAAGTGGTAAAAAAGCAATACATATCTTGCGATGTAATTTACTTTGCCTAGCTAAAAATATACGGAGTGTGAAACAAAAGAATCAAACAGATTGTGGACGGCAGCACTCACATATGTTGTGGAACGTCAGGTCCAACAAGTTCTACGCGTATGCGCAAACCAGGGAAGAGGGCTTGCAGCTCAGCGAAGACACCAAGTTGGCCAAGCTCTTTCTGAGGCCCTTCAGAAGCTCAAAACTATCAGCAAACCATGTATCAGAATTTATACCATAGTTGCTATGGTGCACCTTTTCATATATTTATATAATTTCCATATGCCAAGAATAAGGTACTAACTACACTAGAATTAAGGAAAGGGAGACACAAGACAGCAACCTGAAAGAGAATACAGTTCCAAAAAAAGCAGAAGAGTTACAGAGTGAAACATACCAAGATAATGTATACGAAGTTCATCACTTATTTGGGGAGTCAAATTTCCCATCCCAATGGCTTGAATTGCATGGTATATCGTAAGTGGCTGAAATAAAAGCAAGCTCTATGACTTACACAAATTAAAAGCTATCTAGTGATACTAGCAATCATATCAATCATCACAAGAAACGTTACCCAGTGGAGAAGTAGAGCTACAGGAGAATCTAGAGGTATCTTTCTCCACTCGAAATAGTCCGTCCAACTACAAAGCTGTTTTGTAACTGGATATAAAGGACCTGTGTGATCCCAAATCATAATTCTATTAAAAAAAAAAAAAAAAAATCTTTCAGTAAAACCATAAACGTAGAAGTTAAAATTGAAGCATACCACGACATGGACACGAAGAGCTCGGCAGATGCCAACCTTCATTTTTAAAGCTGTAAGAGCAAGATAGTAATCAGCTCAATTTACAAAATGGTTTAAAACCCAAAACGTAATGAGAAAAGATAAGCAATCAAAACCTATGATAAGACGAAAAAGAAGCAGAGGCTCCACAGTTACACTCATACATCCACATTCCAACATGATGTAAATCCCTTTTGCTGAGAAACGAGCACCTACTCTCCTGTTTTCGACTAACCTAAGAACGAATAAACACGACGAGAAAAAAAAAAAAAAAAAAAAACAGAAACTTTGAGCTAAAAATGTTCATTGATCAAAAAGGCATTAGATTCCTCAATATCATCCATAAGTGATCATTAACCTGAACCGTAGCATCTTCTGTAAATGTAAATGGGAAATCATTTAACAGATCAACACGACGCATTTGCTCTTCTAATCTCTCACATTCTTCCTTGTGATAACTCCAATGTGAAGTCTACAACCAAATCAAAGATCCACAAAACTTGAACAATGAACCTATTGATCAAAGGATTGAACTTTAATGTAAAAAAAATCATGAATTTATTAATTCTTAACTACAAACCTATTTAACTAGCTTCAAGATTACGATCAAAATCACCACTTCTTTGTTTCTCCAGAACCGATTAGGTCGATGAAGAAGAACAAGGTTACAAGGCTTAGAGAGAGAGAGTAAGCAGAAGTTAGAAAACCTGATGAGAGACGGAGCAATACGCCACAGCACCACACTGGCCACACCTCCGCGTCGGTGGACCAACGCACCGCGTCGCAAAGCCACGCGCGGCACACTCCATCCGCCGTCGGCGAGCAAGACAACCGCCGTTTCTTTCCCGGAACAAGAAGAATTAAAGAATCTCGAGAACACTTTAAACTTAAGGCCCATTTTGTTCTCACCGTAAGGCCCATTTTGTTCTAATTGTAAGGCCCATCAGTTAATCAATAAAGAAGGGTAAGAACCCTATACAACAGCCATTTCAATTGCGGCATGAAGAGAGAGTTTTTGCTCAAACACCGTGTCCTTTTTGTAAATTTAAACTTGTTTAAAATATTAAAATTGGTATTTTAAAAATTAATAACAATTTATAATTACGAATTTTTTAACATATTAAAAATTTTAAAATTACACAAATGGCTTATATGACGAGAACAGTTTGAATCGATATTACTAAAAATTTAAATTATCATTAATTTAATATTTTATTACAGATAAAATCTTTATTTTACTATATTTTAACAACACAAATATAAAACATGTCGAATCAAAATAATTTAATTAAGAATGTGTTAAACAAAAATTATTTTTCGGTATACCAAGACTATACTGCAGCTCAAATCCTAGTAATCAATATATAAGGACAATAATATGATATGATTCAAAAAATTGATACAATGTATATATATCATACAAAATCCTATTATTTAATTTTATTGTGGTTTATTCCTAAAACTCAAACCTAGAATGATAATATAGTACACACAAAAAAGACAAAATGACTTTAAAAAAAAAAGAAAAAAGAAATTAACTTAGATAATTAGTTTTTTAAAAGATGAAAAACACTCATTTTTTAAGCCATGCAAATCAATGTCCTTGCGGTATAAATTTTTTGTTCAAATAAATACCATCAGTTCTAGCAATCCATGTACGTGTTTGACCACATCGTTTGCTAGCGGCACCTCTGTATGCTCTCCATATACTCTGATGATACTCCATTTTTGGACCTTGCTTCAAGTGACAAGCCCATACTATTCTTTTGGAATGTACCTCTTCAAATTCAAAAGTGAATGACTCGTTGAATTTCACATCGCGTGGACCCATTTTTTTGTTTTGGTTTGATGTGCAGTCGACTTTGAGAATGCTACCACGACCGAGTTCGTTTCGTAGTTTTAAAGTGTTTAGGGCGCAGCCAGAGCCTCCACATCGTTGCAGCTGACTATTAGAATTACTACACACAATACCTTCATTCAAACCGAAACACATAGTAATAGCTAATACAAAAACAATAAGATGATTCATTTTTCGACTTAAAATGTAATTTGGAGTATATGAATCTAAAAGCAATGTAACATTTGTAGTTTTTGTTTTGTTTTTGTTAGTGATACTAAAATTCAATGATTAAAATAATGACTAAATTTAGACATAAATATGAACCAGTTAAATCAATGGGTCAAGGGGAATTAGGTGTCGAAAAGTAAGGTTAATCAGTAAAATTAGATATAATAGATTACTTTTGAAAATAAATGTTGGTCATTGAAAATAAATAAAATAAAAGGTTAGAATGTACGAAATATTATATATCGTCATAAAATACAGTATCTACAAACTGAGCTGCATAAATTATGTACATCTGTGTTAATCTCAAACTGAAATAAAAAGAAAGCATAGCACAACAATTAGACAATTAACAGGATCAGAAAACTGACTCTATATTTATTTATATTGAGATTTTTTGTGGTCAAATTTATACTGAGATTACGTTTTAAAGTTCCTTATATGTAAACTTAGGGAAGACTCCATCTCACATAGGTTTTACTTACACTGAACCTCGTTCTAAAGGGAGTTCCTCAAAAACTAACATACAGTATTAACTTTGTATTGTTGAAAAATAAGGTATTTTATTATAACTTTTTGTATTATCGAAAATCTTCTAAGAATATTTTTTAAAAAATTGTTTTAAAAATTTGTTGTTTACAAAATTAAGGGGAAAACAAGATTTAACATTATATAATAGAATAATTGAAAAATTATAATCAAGAAATGTATGTATATCAATATAGACCCAAAAGAAGAAAATTGTCCTTTATTTTCAATATCCCTAAAAAAGTTTTGATTTGCTAAAAAACTATGCGCCAATAGATTACGTGAGTTTGCATAAAAGATAGTACTATAAATTAATAGAGTTCTGATCAATTTACTAATGATTATGCTTACTTAATAGTTATTACTATATGAAGACCATTAGCGTTGTTGACGCAATTGCTACATGCTACTAATATATTGTAGCAATATATTTTAGTAATATGCACTAATACCACAAAAAAAAAAAAAATTAAGTAACTACAATTTATGTGACAGTGTTCTCTCTTCATATACAATTACTCTTATACCCATTACATATATTACATGTTATTTGTTTAAAAATCCTGTTATTTTTAGAACAAAATTATATATCGGTTTGGGTTCACAAATGAAATGTTTAGGGTTTAGATTTTACAATTAGAACAAAATTATATGCCGGTTTGGGTTTACAAATGAGATGGTTAGAGTTTAGATTTTACAATTAGAACGAAATTATATGTCGGTTTGGGTTCTCATATTATATGTCGGTTTGAGTTCACATATGAGATGGTTAGGGTTTAGATTTTACAATTAAAACGAGATTATTTGTCGATTGGGGTTTACAATTAAACGCTATTTAGTTCAATATAAAATGTAAAATATAAATATCACATGCTATTTTAAAAAATCACACTAAATCTTTCACTCTTTCTATCTAATACTAAAACAAAAAAGGGTGATTGTGTCTTTTTATTTTAAAAAAACGTGAACCCTATAATATTTTCTTATAAAAAAATGTTATTGTGATATTTTTTTTATTTTATTCCATTGTTGTGTTATCTACTAATATTACCCTATATTTTATTAGTTGAGAAATTAGAATGGTAGAGTTGACTTGTTGAGTTTTTTTCCATTGTATTCGTACTTTTCTTAGACGAGTATGTTACCGCGTTCAACATTTAAAGTTAGACGGCCGGCCATAGCTTCATACTATAAGATTCTTTTGAAAGTTACCCATACCTTTTTGTTTTACACGTTTATAGTTATAATGTTCCATACATTTTATTATAATTAACAATTAGCATTACCATAAATTTTATTCATATTTTGTGTAGCAATGGTGATGATCCACTATCATTTGATTTCATTCCCTATTCCTTTGACCGACTGAGATTACGTTGGAAATTATATATATAAATACACGTACGTATAATTTTTATTATCCGTTGAGTTTTTAAGGAATCCTATTAATTCGTTCGGTATTCGATATTTGTTGGTTCTTAGAATTGAATTTTCCCGATGATTGTCATTGTTTCGACGTTCCCAAGTTCCAAAACTTTGTATCCTTTTGCAACCTATCATAAAATGTGAATTCATTTAATTGCCATAGAACTTTGCACTCTTCTTTTAAGTTAATCATTGAAACCGTATCTTTAAAATGGGAATGTGTTTTTGACTTCCAAGGCTTCAAAATATTTCTAGAAAGCACAAAAAATAAATAGCAATACGCCAATACCACTACTTTTTGGACAGAGTCAACGATAACATCAACCGCACCAGCTCCATTAATAAGTCCATCTTCACGAAAACGAGTATAACTAAATTACCTAAAACATCCTTTTATTTTCACGTATTGTTGACTAAGTCAATCCCATTAACAAGGGTATTTTAGTCATATTCGTAAATAGAACCGACCCGGGAAGAAGTAGAAGTAGAAGAAGAAGAACAGATCAACTAATCTCTGCTTCAACTAAACATTATTACCAAAACCTCCAAATTCCCAAATATATTAAACTACCTACCAAATTACGAATTTATATACTTTTTTTTTTAATTTACTTAAACTAACCTTCCGTTTTAAGTTCCTGAGATCTTTGGGAAGTGATTTTTAAAAAAAAAAAAAATAAATAAACAAAAACGTTACTTAAATGTGTTTCCTTATTGATCTCTCTGTAAATGAGCTAAATCGTTAATGGCTGCCATGTTTATCAAGAAACCATGGCCTTTTCCTCTTCAACTAACCCTAATTTTCTTCTTCTTCTATTTCATCGTCCCTTCCTTTTCTCAATTCGATTCTCCTCAAAATATCGAAACTTTCTTCCCAATTCCACCACTCTCCCCTGTTTCACCACCGTCTTCAAACCCATCTCCGCCGTCGAATAACAACTCCTCATCTTCCGATAGAAGCACGATCATAAAAGCTGTCCTCATAACAGCAGCAAGCACCGTACTTGTAGCAGGAGTTTTCTTCTTCTGCCTCCAGAGATGCGTCGTCGCGAGACGGAGACGGAGAGACAGAGTCGGACCAGTAAGCGTCGAGAACAATCTACCTCCGTATCCTCCCTATCCTCGGACGACCGCGGCGTTGGCGACGACTACGAGTACGACTTTGGCTAGAGAAGGTTTCACGCGGTTTGGTGGTGTGAAAGGTTTGATACTTGATGAGAATGGTCTTGATGTGTTGTATTGGAGAAAGCTACAGAGTCAGAGAGAGAGAAGTGAAAGTTTCAAGAAACAGATCATCACCGGAGAAGAAGAAGAAGAAGACGAGAAAGAGGTCATCTATTACAAGAACAAGAAGAGAACAGAGCCCGTCACTGAGGTTCCTCTCCTTAGAGGAAGGTCATCAACTTCTCACAGTGTCATCCATAACCAAGATCATCAGCCGCCGCTTCCACCGCCAATTCCGGTAAAACAGAGTGAACCAGCTCCACCGCCTCCACCACCGCCAATTCCGGTGAAACAGAGTGCACCAGTACCACCGCCATCTCCTCCGATTAAGAAGGGTTCTTCGCCATCTCCACCGCCACCTCCGCAGGTGAAAAAGGTCGGAGCTTTATCGTCATCAGCTTCGAGACCACCACCTGCGCCGGTTAAAGGATCAAGTGGAGGAGAGGGTTCGAAACAGGTAAAGCTGAAACCTTTACATTGGGATAAAGTAAACCCTGATTCTGATCATTCAATGGTTTGGGACAAAATTGATCGTGGCTCATTCAGGTATGTATACACACTTACACAGTTAAATCTATTTCAATCAATTGAAAAAACCCTAATTTTTTTGGTTTTGTACTTTTCAGCTTCGACGGCGATTTAATGGAAGCTCTGTTCGGATACGTTGCCGTGGGAAAGAAATCACCAGAACACGGCGATGATAAAAACCCTAAATCATCATCACAAATCTTCATACTTGATCCGAGGAAGTCTCAAAACACAGCGATTGTGCTAAAGTCATTAGGTATGACACGTGAAGAGCTTGTTGAAGCACTCATGGAAGGAAACGATTTCGTGCCAGACACGCTTGAGAGGTTAGCTAGAATAGCTCCAACGAAAGAAGAACAATCAGCGATTCTTGAATTCGACGGCGACACGACAAAGCTCGCCGATGCGGAATCGTTTCTGTTTCATCTTCTTAAATCAGTGCCAACGGCGTTTACGAGACTAAACGCGTTTCTCTTCAAAGCTAATTACTATCCTGAGATGGCTCACCATGGTAAGTGTCTACAGACTTTGGATTTAGCTTGTAAAGAGCTTAGATCTCGTGGCTTGTTCGTGAAGCTTTTGGAGGCGATACTTAAAGCTGGGAACAGAATGAACGCGGGAACCGCGAGAGGAAACGCACAAGCGTTTAATCTAACCGCGCTTTTGAAACTTTCGGATGTTAAAAGCGTTGATGGGAAGACTACTCTGCTTAACTTTGTGGTGGAGGAAGTGGTTAGATCAGAAGGGAAACGTTGCGTTTTGAATAGACGAAGCCATAGCTTAACACGAAGCAGTAGTAGTAACAGCAATGGTGGTAACAACAGTGCTCAGGCTATGTCTAAAGAAGAGCAAGAGAAAGAGTACTTGAAGCTTGGTTTACCAGTTGTTGGAGGGTTGAGCTCTGAGTTTTCAAACGTGAAGAAAGCTGCTAGTGTAGACTACGACACGCTCGTTGCAACTTGCTCGGCGCTTGCGGTTAGAGCGAAAGATGCGAGAACGGTGATTGGAGAATGTGAAGAAGATGGAGGAGAAGGAGGGAGGTTTGTGAAGAAAATGATGACGTTCCTTGTGACAGTAGAGGAAGAAGTGAAAAAGGCGAAACACGAAGAGAGGAAAGTAATGGAGCTTGTGAAGCGTACAACGGATTATTACCAAGCAGGAGCTATTACTAAAGGGAAGAGTCCTCTTCATCTATTTGTTATTGTTAGAGAGTTTCTTGCCATGGTTGATAAAGCATGCTTAGAGATTATGAGGAATATGCAGAGGAGGAAGATTGGGAGTTCTGTATCGCCTACTTCGCAGCGGAATGCGGTGAAGTTCCCTGTTTTGCCTTTGAATTTCATGTCGGACAGAGCTAGGAGTGATTCGGGTGGGTCGGATTCTGATATGTGAGTGTCTAGATTTGTTAATTTGTAAATAGTAGGATCATTTTGAGTATTGATTGTCACTGAAAGGTATTGAATTGTTGATAGATTTGAGACAGTCCAAGTCATTGGACTTGAGTATAGTTTGTTCCATATAAGTAAACAATTTTCCTTGAAGTTATTTTTACATATATATGTGTATGAACTGTTTGATGATTGTAAATGTGAAAGTGAACATTATAGTATTACACACTAGTAAATAGTCTGAACTTAATTAGCTAGCTTTATTGAAATTAGCTAGTTCTGATGTTTTCGCATTTGGAGTGTTCATGTTGGAGATTTACTTGTGGATGAAGACCCATTGAGCCACAAGGATCACCGAGTGAGATGGTTTTGACTGATTGGGTACTAAACTGTTGGGACAATGGAGATATACTGCAGGTAGTTGATGAGAGGCTAGGGCACAGGTGTGTTGATCAGAAACAAGTAACTTTGGTTTTGAAACTGGGATTGCTTTGCTTGCATCCAGTGGCAGCTACTAGACCAAGCATCCAAGCATGTCAAGCATGAACCAATTATTAAACGGTGTATAATCGATGGAGGATTTGATGCATTAGGTGAATCAACCGAGTCTAGAGGGCCAAGTAGTGATGTTTCCGTGGTCATGACGGAATCGTTTCTCTCTAGTTGACGTTAACTAATTATCAATTATATTGTAGAGTTGAGATCGTAGAAAGAGAATGAAATGGTTGTTCCTCTGTTTCCATTAGTAGTAACAATCGAATCATATTATATTAAATCTCGGATATCAAATAAACAAATTTATATATTTTGTTTTAGAACATATCCACCACAAGTTTCATCGAAAAGGTTTTCACCAAACAAAAGCAAAAGTAAATCGAATCTTAACGACTTCACAAGAATATAACTAAATCAAAAATTAGTGCAGGTAGGGTTGTTCGCAAACTTAGTGTCCTTGGTTTCAGAACCTGGCTCGAACCGCAACGTGGCTTCATCACACACATAGCTGACAAATTATGTATGTATAAATTATTAATAGTGACAATCGAAACATCTTATATTAAATCTAGGAAATTAAATAAGCAAAATACTGTATAATGGTAGATAATCAAGTTATAAAACAAAATAAATATTTGTCAATTAACTTAAAGAACTCTTTTCAAATAACCTAAAAAGTTGGTGAAGAAAAAAGGAAAATCAAATCCATGTGCAGATAGGGATGTCGTTCCCAAACCTGGCTCGAACCTTAACGTGATTTCATTACACACATAGCTTATAACTCCCCTCTTCCCTTTTCTACAATCCGTAAGAAACAACTTCGACCCAAACTTCACTTCCCTCTCGTCTTTGATATCTTTGATAATATTTTCGCCAATCAAACCGCCGATATCTTCTTCAGAGATAGCTGCTGAAACCCTAAGTTGTTGAGGCGAGCCGGATTTGAGATCGATGTACCTATATCGCATGCAAGCGATTTCAATCAGGATAGTTCATTATTAATTTTAAATAATACTAGAAGATTGAGTTACAAATAGAATAAAAATATATACTACTTATAACCTTTGTCCGGACGAGGTAACAAGAGTAATATTCTTGTAAAACAATGAAGCTTGAATGTCTCCTTGAAGACATATATACTAGGGGTGGACGTTCGGTTTTTCGCTTTGGTTTCGGTTCGGTTTTTTCGGTTTACGGTTTTTTTGGTTGTATAAAAATGGAACCATAAAGAAATCATATGTAATTCGGTTTGGTCACGATTCGGTTTTTTCGGTCTATGGTTTTTTCGGTTTCATCAGAAATGAAACCATATAAAAACCATATGTATCACAGTTTGGTTCGGTTTCGGTTTGGTTCCGGTTTTTAACGATTATTTCATGCTTTCAAAAAATAAATAGTTGATACATAACTAAAAATAAGCATAAAAGTAATTATGAATATATATAGGTTAGGGAATAGAGACTTAGGTTAAAGTTTTGTAATTCGATAGATTAATAGGAGATCAATAATTAAAGCCCAATAAAGAAAAAAATTATTCATATTATTATATAATATAAATTTATAAGCTTGAGAAACTAATTAGTAATTATATCTAATTATCCTAAATTTTTATAAAAAATCAAATAAATCATTCGGTTTTACGGTTTTTAACCAGACCAAACCTAAACCAAATGGTTAATTAAAATGAAAAACCAAACGGATTTTTAGATTTAACCATAACCAAACCAAACCATTTATTTCGGTTTGGTTCGGTTCGGTTTTTTGGATTTCGGTTTTTTTGCCCACCCTCATCAGGAAGGGTTCTAGGGACCCTTATCAACAAATCCCAATTTGCAGTGAGACGAGTTTGTGTAGTATTACGCACCGTAAAATCCATTGAAGCTATTTCTATATTCGGCACAGGACTTTCTAAGTTCACTGCAACATAAATCATTAAACTAATGATACCGGCCAAAGAAATAAAGAAGCAGACTACTCGGATCATGTCGTAGCAGCTGCCTCGTGAATTTGTTTCTGTATCATTAGTTCACGAGGTGCCTAACCATGAAAACACCTTTCCAAATAACAATTGTTCAACAATTGATACAGAAACATTGTTCACGAGGCAGCTGTTACTTTTAGGAAGGCACCTTTCCAAATAACCATTGTTCAACAATTGATTTAAAGATCGAGAGAGGGTTAAGATGAGAAGGTTTTTATATGTACTAGTGGATTATACCGGGCTAGAGGGTTAAGATGGAGTATATTAGATTTATTTATTATTTTGATATGAAGAAGATATATACAGTAAAACCTCTATAAATTAATACTCTATAAATTAATAAACACCATGAATTAATAAAATTTGTCAGTCCCAAGTTGGGTCAATGTAAAAAATAACAAAATTCGATAAGATAATAAGATAATAATTTTTCTGAAATCCCAATGTAAAATATGGTCCCAATAATATCATAAATTAATAATCATGTAAATTTATATATATATATATATATATATATATATATATGTGCTGATATAATAATGTATGTTTCTCCTAAAGCTCATATCTATAAAACAATTTTTATGCTGTATTTTCAAACTATAATGATATAAACATGAGAAAGAGACACAATAATAATACAAGGCTTTTACTCTCGTCCCTCTCTTTAGTTTTTTTTTGTTTTATTTTATAGAATATTATATACACATATAGGTGTATTATAGTTACAGTTTATAACACGTTATCAGCACGATGTCTTTACCGCTGGAGCTTTTACGAGGTAAGTAAATTTATTTTATTTCCATTTATGTTTATAGAACATAAATATTATAGACATCGTAAAATTATGCCTTTTTCCGGATTGATCGTCATAAGTTATAGGCGTTGCCTCCTTTACGATCAAATCTATAGCTAAGTCATATCCGGATAGATCGTTAGATATATGGTAGGCTCTGCCTCCTTTACGATCATATATAAAGCTATACAATTTTGGATGGATCGTTTTATATGGTAGGCTTTGCCTCCTTCCAGATCTAACAAAAGACTATGTATTTTCCGGAAAGATCGTTAAAAATGGCAGGCTATGCCTCCTATATGATCAAATATAAGGGCTATGTCATTTTCTGGATTGATAGTTTTACCTCCTTTGCGATCAAATATATAGCTATGTTATATCCGGATTGATTGTTTGATATATGGTAGGCTCTACCTCCTTCACAATCAAATAAAAGCTATGTCTTTTCTGGATAAATAGATCGTTCTATATGGTAGGTTTTGCCTCCTTTACGATCATATATAAAGCTATATAATATTTGGATTGATCATTAGATATGGTAGGCTTCACCCCTCCTTTACGATCTAACAAAAGACTATGTCCTTTCCCAAAAGATTGACTTTGCTTTCTATACGATCAAATATAAGGCTATGTCATTTTCGGGTTGATAGTTATACATATAGAGGTTCTACCTCATTCATGATCAAACAAAAAGCTTTGTCTTTTCCGGATTGATCGTTATATATGATAGGCTCTGCCGACTCTACGATCAAAGAAAAATTACTTCTATTAAATTCTTATATATAAGGCTATAGCTCTTATTTTATTTTCTGCATTTATATGTTTGCTTGTTTAATTTTGTTTATTCGTAAAAAGTAACTCTATGCGTTATATGAGATTTAAAGACAACGAAATGTCTTTAAAACCAAAAATAGATTTCTCTTATAAGAATATATGAAGCACATGTCAGTATATCATAGACAGTGCAAACATAATTAGAAGGTCTAGATGAGTTAGTCTCTCGACTTTCAAAGACATCAGATTCATAATTATCGATGTCTAGTATTCTCCGAAGTCTCAAAGAAACTCATGATGTTTCAAAGACATTTTGTAATAAAATTTTTATGTCGAGACTATAAATAAATATGGTATCGCAAGATCGACCATATTGGAGACACACATGTATATGATTATATCATGCAAAAAGAAAGATGGCAAAATGATAGTAAATATAAAATTCTTTAATGCTTTAAGCATAGTGTTACCGGTCAAGCCATCCCAGACAATCAATGATATTAAAAATCATTGAGAATTTTTTTAGAGGAACAAAAGTTCTTTCAAAAGTATTGCATGTGCCCGTTCACATTTCAAGAGGTTGTAAGCACTGCACTTCATTCATATTTCAGGTAACATCTAATTTAATTATGTTGAATTTATTTAAGTTTATTTAAATTTTTATTTATTGTTTATGGAGTTGATGGTTATATACCTCCTCCTTGATTCTGTAGTAGGCTATGCCTCCAAAATCATATAATGTTGACCCATTCACCATCCTTTTGGATTAACAAGCTCATTGTATATATATGATGGTTTGATTTCTTTAATAAATCTCCAAATTATACCCCAAATATAATTGATCTAGTAATAAGATTCGGTCAAAGGTGAACGGACATAAAAGTCATCATCTTGAGAGCGGGTAATACTAATCTCACATCTTATAAGGATCTAAGATAATAGACATAACTGAAACGGTATGTTGTTGATCCTAAAGTGGGATTCAGTACGAGATGAATGAACTCCAAGAGTTATCATCTCGAGGGGGAGAATAAAGGAATCCCACATCGAAAATAAGTCGATAAACTTTGGTGAATTTGACACCCCAGAGCGATATAACTTTGGTGAAGTCATATCCTTTAGTTTATCACATATATATGTCACATGTGATAAAGTGGAACATATGTGATGTTCATCTTGAAATGAGCTATGATGAATCGTTTATAGTGCAACTCCAAGAGATTGCAAAACGGTTCTTGGTGATTTAATCTCCATGTTAAAACATGGAACATGCAGTTTTGCATGTAGTCAATATTATATATGTGACCAACAATTTATAAAGAAATATTTCTTCCATGTTATATATTCATGGTTGGAAATTCAATATTTCTTATTTTGAATCTTATGGGTGTGTGATATATATTGTAAATGGTCCTCCACATCGCATAAAAATATAGTCCATAGAGGATGAAATATATAGATGCGGGAGATGATTCTCCGCTCTAATAATATAGAGCCATCTTATGAGAGATGTGCGTATTGCAAGATTTGCATATCATCAAGTTGGATGATAAAAGTTCCCCTTCATTATGGGAGAATCATAGAATAATTTGAATCTTTGAACAAATGAATATAATTAATATGAACTTAAAAGTTCAAAAGTTCAACAGATCACTATTCAAAATATATATTGCAAATCAAATGCAAAAAGCTAATGGATGAGATTTCATATAATTATTGATCCTCAAATAAATGAATATGAACTTGTAATTCTGAGAAATTTCACATCCCATCTAGAAATGCTCCAATAAAAATATGTCTCTGGCGGATGACATACTAAGTCTATGACACATAAGAATCTTGATAGACTACTTTTGTTCCTAAGATAAATAAAATCCTCGGAAAAAGGAGCAAATTAAAAAGAGAATTATACTCTCAACAGAGGAGCAAATGAACTCTTAAAGAGGAGTAGATAAACTCTTTAAGAAGAGCTAATAGACTCCTAGGGAGAAGCAAATATACTCCTAAAGAGGAGCAAGATACTTTTCAAGAAGAGTAGAGAAACTGATTGATATGGTTAATAACGAAATCAGGTACCTGAATAAAATCATTTATATAATGATTAAAGAGATCTCGATTAACCATGTCATCACAGGAAATATGGAATCAAAGACATAATGTCGACAATAAAAATATTATATCGCGCAATGTGATTAATGAAGATCATAAATCTCCGCTTTGTGAGCGTATAGATATATATATTGGCCAATAAAGACATAATCAAGTCTATATTAAACTCGTATGAAAGACAAGTAATTTTTGGACTAGTGGTCCAAGCATCAAAAGGGTATAATGATATAACAAAATGGTGTGTCGCGCCATGTTTTGTTAAAATACCTTATCAAACAAAATGGATGCTATATGAATGACTTGAAATATGCGTCATGGGATGCTTGAAGAGCTTATCCCGAAATATATATGATATCATAATTATATTCTCGAGAACTAATAATAGTGATGATTTTGAACATCATCAAAACTCTTGAAGAGTTATTTGGAATAAAAGATCTTGGAAAGACAAAAATGTCTCCAGATATTCCAAACTAAACATCTATCAAAATAGATATTATACTAATCACTTCTAAAGGAAGTCATATATATATAGATATAGTCATATAAGGTCATATATAAATGCTGACGTATATATATAGATATAGTTATATAAGATCATATATAAATGCTGACGAGCATTAATATATATTATGAGTATTGTGCATAACATTTTCTACTAATCTCTTTGCAGCATATAACTCATTCTCTGTGAGTAGATTTTGAGATGAGTTAAAACGTATCTTCTACTGCAAAGGTATGATTAACTTGGGCTTTAGAACCCCCGAGTTCGGTTTAGTTGGTTTTGCAGATGGAAGATTTATATCGGATCAGTATAAAGATATATCGCAAAACAACAACTTTGCGATGTTTCAGTGGTAGACTTTTTGGCAGTCGCTTATTCAAGTCATGCCAAAATAGTTGTGCTTCATATGCCATATCGAGAATCCCTAATGACTCAGATGATGCCCAAACGTCAACAAATAGTTATCTACCTAAGATTGGAGCCTCGTAACATGTTAGTGAAGAACTTCAAACTGAGGGTTCGATCAACATCAACTAGTTAATGCTTGTTGAGACCCATTAACAAGAAGCAACCGAAAGGCAACAACTCTGTTTGAAGACTATGTTGCATATGTCGTCTAAATCAAAGGAAGCTACACAAAGAACGACAAGACAAGATATATTCCTCTCTTACACTCAAGAATTCGAGAAGGATAAAGAAGTTGATAGACAGTCCAACAACTCAAGTAACAATGTAGTAGAGTTACTTAGAAAGGGAGAGAATATGATGAATTGCGTGGCTGCACTCTTTTTCCCTTATCAAGGTTTTTATCCTACTGGATTTTTCCATGACAAGGTTTTTAACGAGGCAGCAAATAATACACAAAAGATCGACCTCGATGGAGAATGTCAATGATGAAGGGGGAGATTGCATCACTATTCGTTGGAAACTACAAAGCATATTAACAAAGGCGCTTTCTACTTCAACATTCAGAAAACATCTTCAAAATATTTGAATGCGTCATTTACAAGATCGTTAAAGTCTTTTTGAGGGGGAGTTTACGTTTTTATCCCATTGGGTTTTTTCATGATAAGGTTTTTAACGAGGCAATACGTAATTCGTAAATGATGATGGATAATCAAGAGGGAGTATTGTATAACAAATGTGATTAATCCATCAACAACACATGTCATCACACCTTTACATATGTCATTACCAAGTTAATAAATGGTATGACTCATAACTTCTTTATTTCACTCTAAATAGGAGTTGTAAACATGAGAAAGAGAGACAATAATAATACAAGACTTTTACTCTCCTCCACTCTCGTATCCTCTCCTCCCTCTCTTTACTATTTTTTGTTTTACTTTATAGAATACTATATACACATATAGGTGTATTATAGTTATAGTTTATAACAATCTTTTTTTTTTTTTGCCAAGATAAACTGATCTCTTAAACTTAATATTTGACTCTACAAAAGAAGATCTCTTTAACTTAACGTTTTAGTTTGTTTTAATTTTAGAAGCAATTTATTCATCTGACTACATATTTAACATAAATCTACAATAAAATTTTAACGGCATATACTTTAAGTTATCATTTAGCTAATGTATCACCATATATTTTTAATATTTTGAATATAATTGTTTTGCATGTTATTTTTCCCTAAAAACTTATGTAAATCGTTTCTTAAATTTAATGTTTCTATACTGAGTTGTATCTTAGTGGTTCTGTGTCATTATATATATATATATATATTGAGTTGGAGGTTTTAAAGGAAAATACTTTGTTTTATTGACTTCTTTACAAATGGTAAAAAAGCAAAAATACAGTGGTTCGTACATATGATTTAAAATTGTTTAACTTAGTTCTAAATTATTTTTAGTTAGTGAAAATCCCCCTTAGTTTAATATGCATGTAGAAAAACTATCATGATGTTGTATTTAACATTGTAATTTAATTTGAACCCAAAAACATTGTAATTTTCATGCTTAGAGATTATGAGGAATATGTAGAGGAGGAAGATTGGGAGTTCCGTATCGCCTTCTTCACAGAGGAATGCGGTGAAGTTTCCGGTTTTGCCTATAAATTTCATGTCGGACAGAGCTAGGAGTGATTCAGGTGGGTTGGATTCTGATTTGTTATTTGTAAATAGTAGGATCGTTTTGAGTATTGATTATCACTGAAAGATATTGAATTGTTGATAGATTTGACAGTCCAAAGCATTGGACTTGAGTATAATTTTGTTCCATATAAATGAACAATATAATTTTGCTTGAAGTTCTTTACATATATGTTTATAAACTGTTTGATGATTGTAAATGTGAAAGTGAACATTATAATATTACACACTAGTAAATAGTCTGAACTTAATTAGCTAGCTTTATTGAAATTTTTATTTTACACACTAGAAAAGAAGTAAGTTAATATGTCACCTTTTTTTTTTTTTTGTCAAACAAAGAGGAATGTCACTTAACATAGCTCTTTATGGATGGAGCACAAAACTTTCAAATCTCTATGGATTAACTAATGCTCCAAACAGTTTGATGCTTGTACATTATCAATGGTTATTGACTTTTTAAAATTTCTCAATTTGGGTAAAGAAAAAGCGTAAGCTTTTCAAATGAAGTAGGAGTTGATTTTTGTATATGAACAAAAACATAACCATCTCTCCCTTATAGGAAGTTGGAGCTATCATTTCTTGGTTTCAAACTTTTTAATAATTTGAGCATTAAAGCAAAATGGCAACTTTACGGATGATGACAACACTTTCTCTGCCTTTTTCCTTTTATAGCAACGCGTAGCCAAGAAGAAGAACGTGTTTAGCATGGACTAATCTCTCTATTAAGATAATATTAATATCAAATGTTTGCTTTAATCTATATATAATAACAATCTAAAAAAATACGAATAACAGTTGTGTTTTTTCAATAGTACATTTTAGATATTTTTTGAAAAGTCGTGATTGTTCATTAAAACAGTTATTTATAAAAGTTACAACTATTCACCGTAGAGTTGTGATTATTGGAACATTCGTATCTTTTGAAATCTAAATATATTTGTCTGTTTGAACTGTTTTCATTTTTTTTTGTCATGACACAAAAACAACTAAAATTTCAATTTCAAAAGTGTATAAATTTTTCTAAACTACTTTCTAGCATTCATTCTTTTAAAAGTCAAGAAATTCCTCTAACTCTTGATTTAACAAAAGACTTTTGGAATGATAAACATAATAGCAATCCGAATAAATACCACCAAAAGTTGTGTTTTTTTCAATCGTATATTTTACAAAAAATCTGTAAACAAATTAAATTGTGTGTTTTATAAAAAGTTGCGATTGTTCATTTTTATGGTTTTTTTGTAAAGTTGCAACTTTTCATTGTAGAGTTGTGTTTATTCGAATATTCATATCTTTTAAAATCTATATATAACTATATGTTTGAATTGTTATCATTTTTTTGTCATGATACAAAATAATATAAACTTTCAATCCCAACTGTTTGTACAGCTTTATAAATTATTCTCTAGCATTCATTCTTTTAAAAGTAAAGAAATTCCTCCAATTTTGATTTAACAAAAGATTTTTGGAATGATAAAACTAATTTATAACTTTTAGTTAATTTTAAATATAAAAATTTAATGAAAATACCTTGAGTTTTTTTTTCCAAGAATTAGATGGATTATATAGTGAGTTTTTGAATTTGACTTTTCAATATGGTAATAAAGATGTATTCTATTAAAAGCAGTTTATATGGGTTATTAGGTATAAATATAATCCAGTGCATACACAACATTTGCTATTTTTCGTAGTACCTTTTCGTAAAATTTTTGTTTTTTGAAAAAAAAAAATCGAAACAGTTGTATCTGTTCATTGTAGAATTGTGTCTTTTCACTATATTTTATTTATATTTCTCATCACAACTTTTCGTTCTAATAAGTGTGTCTATTTAAATATTAATGTCTTTTGAACTCTGTTTATATTTGTCTCTTCATCAGTAACTAACAAGTTCAATGAAACAAATTTTCATTTGATGTTGAATCTAAATAATTGAATATTAATATCTAATATTCAACGTTAGTCTATAATCTAACTAAAATTTTAGAAATAATTATAGCAATAGAGAAATTTAATACAACTTAATAAATAATTTACATTTGCGTCTATTTATCGTAATTTTTTTAAAATAGTTTAATATTTAAAAATTATAATAACAATATGAATAAATGCGAACAACAATTGCAATTTTTCGTAGTATTTTATTGTAAGAAAATTGTTTTTATTTGTTTTTTAAAAAACTCAAACATTTGTATATGTTCATTGTAGAGTTGTGTCTTTTCACTATATTTTATTCATATTTTTTATCACAATTTTCGTTCTAATATGTGTGTCTATTTAAATATTCATATCTTTTGAAATTTTTATATATTTTTCTTTTCAACGTTAACTAACAAATCATTGTTCGTTGAAAGAAATTTTCTGTTTTATGTTGAATCTAAATAATCTGGATATTAATATCTAATATTCAACGTTATTCTATAATCTAAATCAAAATTTAGAAATGATTATAGAAATATAGAAATTTAATAAAACTTAATATTGAATTTACATTTGCGTATATTTATCGTAACTTTTGTTAAAAACTATTTTCATTTATTTTATTTTGTTTTTAAAAGTTGTGTATTTTAATTTTAATTTTTCGTTGAATATATTTTTAATTATAATTATTTAATAAAAAATTATATTTACTCATTACAACCATTAGTTCAATATTCTAAGTTAAGATCACTTTGTCATAATGATTTTTTAATTATAACTCTTTATCATAATTTTTCATAGAATATCTAATATATTTATTATACTTTAAACAATATTTTTATTATTGTGTAAGAAGAATATGTACAAATATATATATATATATATATATATGACAACACTTCCACTAAAATAATAGGATTGTCTGGATTGATATTGAAGTATGTACTCACGTTTGTAGTCTATAAACTCTATACATGTACATTAACAGAAGACTGTATAATACTTCTCTCACATAATAAAGACTGAAACTTGGTGACTCTTTGCCTCATGACTGTTGCCTGAAATTTTTGGAGATATTTAATCTTTTCGCTTAAAAATGTTGGTAGAGCCCTTGGCTTTTCACTTCAGCCTCAGTGCCATGGAACCCTCCAGGATATTTGACAAAAGCAATACTCATCAATTACAGAATAAGGTTCTTGAAATAAGTACTGCCACATCATAGTACTTTGTGTGAAGAGTCTTTTAGGAAGGGTCCTTGCAAGGATTTTGCTTTTGGATCTAGACTTTGTCTCCGAGTTTTGGCATTGGTTGCTTCTGCCTGATATTAGAAAGTAATGCACAAAGATCATACACATCAATAATGAAAAGTACTGCAACAAGGTTTTCTTCTAAGGCTTTAAAAACTAGAAACTCCCTCATGAGTAAAATACCTTTGGTTTGGCCTGTAAGTGTATCCTCTCTACAGCTCTTGCGCTAAACCTGGAAGGCTGAATTTGAAAAAGAAATATTAGCTATCAAGGAATTGTTAAACCGTCAGCGTTACTATATCAGAGGAAAAAGGTGGAGACAGTTTGGTTTGCTTATCAAACATGTTACCTCCTTCTGTTTCTCTGTTGTCACGTTGCTTTTTGATACAAAAGATGAAGGAAGGTGAGAGTTGGAATCTTTTCTCTCCGTGCCATCTGATTTTGCAAGTCTGTTTCAGGACAAAAACACAAATTTAGGATCCAAACAAGATATGCTGAGTATATAAAAACTCTAGATGCTGATGCATGAGCAAAGTGAGTTTCAATACCTGCTATTTTTCTGACTAGTAGTACCTATCCTCAAAACTGCAGTTGCCTTTGCAGGAACCTGGTTTAAACGTACGTTGGCAGCGTTGATCAACGTTTAATTACTAACTAACAGTATCTTTATCACTTGGTGAAACACTATTAGACTATACCTGCTTTGGAGATGCATCACCAGAATGTTTCATTTGGTCAAAACTCTTCTGAAAAGTCTTAAATGCACGTCTAACGATGTCCTTATCTCCCATTCGTTCCATGATCAAGGATTTTCTTGTTGTTCCAATGGCAGTAAGATCAGAGCCCGGCTGATCCAGATTGAGAGAAATAGGTAATGACTTTGTAGCGGTGTGTTTCTTTTTCGGTAGAGTCGACACAGTTTCCTTCTTTACTGAGGAGCGAGAAGTAGATATTGAACTGATTGTTGAAGCTGGCTTGGACACTCTTGGAGTTGAAAACCCTGAAGCCTTTGAGACAGGTGATGCTGCTTTATTTGCTTCCTTTGTCATGCTTTTCGCCTTGCTTGGTTGAGTTTTCCTAGTGGTTACAACCTTGCTCGTTCCTGGTTTCTTAGTCACCTGATTAGGCTGTAAGACCAGGACACAGTCATTTGAAGAAAATATGAGAAATCACACATTTAATCACACATTTGAAGCTTATGGTATATACCCTAGGAGAGCCTCTCATATGGTTTGTTTGCACATTTTTATCTGTCTTCATGATTGGATTATGATCTTTCTGTTTCAAGGTCTCTTTCATTGGCGTTTCATTCTTTTTACGTGTATCCTTTGATGAAATATCTTCTTTCACTTCTTCTTTTACATCTTCCTTCATATAAACAACAATGTCTGGCTTCTCTTTATCATCCACTCGGACAATCTCTTCAAGTTTCTCCAAGTTCAAGGTATTCAGATCGTCCCCTGCATCAGCCGAGCTTTGACATTCCTCGAAGTCTTTAGTTTCTTCAAGAGGCTCATGGATACATGTTTCAATCACTTCAGTGGCAATGCTGGCAAAAAGCTTATCTTTTTCTGAAGTACTTTCACTGTTAGATTCATAACAAGCATTAGAGTCAATCATCATTGACTCGTCATTGTCACTATCGTATGATTTCCCCCGGTTCTGATTCTGAACACTCGGCCTGAAAGATGCATTCCTCTCCAATAGTTTCTCCTGCTCCATGATTATATCAGCTCTCCTCTCAGCGATCTTCTTGTAATGTGATTCGAAATAAGCCTTCTTCTGAGCTACTGATCCAGCAGTTGCACACTTCTCCACTTCTTCCAAGTACTTGTTGGGGGAAAAAGATGAAAATTTCTCCCAAGAAAGTGAATCATTCTCAAATTTACCAAAAGAAACAGACACTTGCAGTTCATGATTCGATGAAGTCGCGGTCATTATCTGTTTATCCATCCACAAACAAGTCATTATAAACACCTAACTCACCATGGCAAATCAAGAACCACACAGATACATAACAGATCATAGGACGTAACAGTAATGTCAATAAACCTTTGTAACAAATCACGCATAAATAAAAGAAAGAAACAACACAGCAACTCAAGTTGACTTAGTCAAATGGGTATTACCTTATCTTCACCATTAGCAATACCAACTTCCATATCTATCATTAATGCTCACCAGCAAGAATCCTAATCCACACAAAACCAAAAAAAACTCTTATCACTTTCAAACTTGAACAAGCTAAGAAACAAAATGGCATCATCAACTTGGAAAAACAATACCAACATCCAATAATTGCGGTTTCACTGTACACTCTGATGCAAATAGCAGAAGAATTGTAGCAAACAAAGAGGAAACGCAGATATATATAACCTTGGTTCAGTAATTTATAGACACTTTCAGTTTCAGCTTGTTTTATAATAATCTTTATCACAGAATCGAAAACCCTCTTTGGTGAGCAAACTCAGATTCTTCTGATTGAGTAAGCTTCAATAATTATATAAGCAAAGAATAGAACCAAATCCTTGTCAATGATTGACACTAAGCAAAGAAAAGTTATCATTTTAAATTCAAAAAGAAAAACAAAACAACAAAAAAAAGCTTACCTGAAAAAAGTGAAGATAGCCCACAAAAAATGTGTTAATTCCAAAATAGAGTAAACACTTGTAAAAGCAAAGATTTTCACCAATGCCTTTTCAAAGTTGGAAACTTTGGGAGAAAATAAAAAAACAAAAGAAGAAGACGAAGTGAAAGAGAAGAGATTAGAGATCAGACAGAAGGATGGAGCAATGAAGACAAGAGGAGGTGGGACCTTTGTCGGAAGCTAAGTAAACTAAGAAGTCTTTGTTTAGAAGTGAGAACTTTTATGACCGAACCAAAAGGGATATATAAGCTACAAGTACTTTTCTGACTATTAAGCGGACGACAAAAGAGATTTATTAACCATGTTAACTGGCTAGTTTTGGTAACAATCAAAGTCAAATAGTTTGGTAATAGTTTTCACATTCTTTATACACTTGTGAAAACCTACCAAGCACAAAACTATAAATGAAGGGTTCGCTATTTTAGAATGTGATTCCACAGTTTAATCATCGTTTGTACTTTGTAGCTCAAATCATTTTATTTCAAAAATCTCAAAACATAACAAAAAGTTGGTTTTTAATAGATGAGTAAAGTTATGCTTTTGAGTTTTGACTATTCTATTTTTAAAAAAGTAGCGATCAAAATCAATATTCTATATTCGTCCTTTCGCAATGCCTTTTGACTATTCTATTTAAAGAACTGTTAGTTGTTACTTGTTGCTAGTCGATCATAATCAATATACTGATTAATGTAGCACTTAATCAATGTTATCATCCCTACCTATGTCTCCCGTTTAATGGTGATGACCGAACGGAGTAAGTGGTCCGGACTCTGGAGTAGTAGTGGAAACTCATTTCACAGCCCAGCCCACTCATAACCCAAATCTTTCATTTGTTTTTTAAGATGAGTTCTTTCGTAAAGTATGACAAATGTTGTTGACTATCATGGAGTAAGACTTAAAGATATGACAATTGTGTGTACAGTTTGAAAACTTATACTTCCGTGAAGCCAAGCCTTTAATGGTCTAATAAAAGATCAGAGATTCAAATAAATGTAATGTACATCAACTTCATTCTTCTTCACTTATTTTCACTCTGCTTCATTACTGTGGACAGATTCAACTAACTAACTCTTTTCTTTACCTTAGCAAGTTGCCATTCTGAGATACAGCCTTATTATATGTAGTAATCTACAATACATAGCTTAACAAATTTGGGTTTTTATTTCATGCTATAACAACACTTGCTACATATTCTTGAAAAGTCTCTCAACACAGACAATTGAGATCAACATAACCATTTAGGGTAGCTAACATAACAAAATACAATTTCAACAAAAAAAGAATTCTCCTATAGCTAGTCCTCATCAATGGCTTCTACAAACTCTGTCTCTCACTAGCCAATTTTTACACCACCAACAGTCAAAACAAAAAATATCTCTCGAGTCTCAACTCAACAATGTATTTGTGATACCCCAAAACTACAACAAAAAAAACAAGTAAAAGAATGGTGTTTGACTTACACACACACTCTTCACAAGAAGCTTGACTCTTCTGTTAACTCAGACAAAGAAGAGAACCCAAGCAAAGCCTGATCTTTAGCTCTCTCAATCTTATGCTCATATAAATCATACGGTTCCCATAGATGATCCAACGGACAAGGTCTCTTCTCATCAAGTCTCACCCACGGCTTACCTTTCCCACTCCAATGCAACAAACTCACTGGACCTTTATGCAAAGACCTACAGCTTCCTCTTACGTTGTCTCCTCCTAAACCATGTTGGTTCCACCTATGATCAATTGCTTCAACGTTCCCTGCAAAGACTAGTAGAAACGGAGGCAACGAACCCAAATCGTAGATTCTCTTCTTCTTCTGTATTTGCATCCAAGTTTCAAGCTTTTCTCTGTAGTTACCTTCTCTCCATCTAACTAGATCCATCACCATCACACCCGTGTTGAAATAACAAGGCTTTCGACCCGAGAAGAACCCGGGTAAAGCCGGGTCAGACCAGAACCCTGAAGTGAAGTACTTTGTGAAGTTAGCGTGACAATACTCCGGAGCTCCGATGACACGCGACCCTGTTAGAGTCGTGTTCCAAAGCTTGGTAATATCGTCGACGACGATGATGTCCGAGTCGAGGTAAATGACTCGGTCTACGCATCGATCGAGTATATCTCCGAGGTAGTTCCGAGCGTAGTTCAACGGGTTCTCGAGGGCTTGTCGGATCGAAGAAGAGATGAGGTTGATCACCGTGTCTTCCCGAAAAATGTAGACTTTGAAGTTAAGCGAGGGGAACGTAGATCGGACGAGTTGACTCAAAACGCGTGGACTCGCCGGGTCAAACTCGGCAGCGATGAGATGGAAGAATATGCTCTCTGGACACGACGCGTGACGGAGCATAGAATGAACGGCTGCGATTGAGCCACGTAAGTACTCTGAGTCGAGCGTCATAGCTACGTGAACTAACGAAGCGTCGCAAGACGACACGAAGTTCTCTCTGTTAGACGATTGAGACGCGCACTCCTTGCCGTTTCTGTACTCGGGAGCTTCTACGAACGGACCAAAATCAAATCCATTCCCCACGGCGGCGGATACGGCGGAGATTCTCCCCGGAATCATCCGTATCCCGACGGAGAACTGTGGAATGAACAACAAGAACACGACAAACGCTAAAACCGCGGATTTCATCGGAAAACGTAACCGCATTTTAAGAAAACGCGTTTTTTTTTTACTCTAAATGGGGTAAAGATCTGTGCTTTCTACCGCTACTGTTATAGCATTTTCAATAACTGTGAAGCTTCTTGAGATATAAAATTACTCCAAAGAGTTCCAAAGAAGATGAAGAAGAAGAAGAAGCCAAGTCTCTCTCTTTATTTTGGCTTTAAGAGGAGAGATTTGGTTGACACGCGTACTGAAAGCGCGTGGAAGTGATGTTTGGTTTTAGTCGTTATATTTTACTCGTTTAGTGGTAAAGTGTGTGTTAACTGAGATCAATCCCAACGTAATTACCTATTCTAACTGATGGGATTAAAATATTTTGGTAATTACAAATTATCGTCTGTGTGTTGGTGTTCCGTAAGAGTGAAATTTAATGTGGGGGGAGCTTTTGGAACTCGTGTTCGGTCTGTGCCAGCTGTGAACTCGATGGAACCAGCTGGATAATTTGTCTTAAAAGCTCTAGCCTCTATGGGTTCGATATACGGCTGAGATGTGACGATGAGAAGCCTTTGATTGGTTTGATCAAACCCAGCTTTCTCACGTGCGCCCGCACGCTTGTGTTCTGAGCTGTAAAATATGTATCTTGACGGTAAAATGTGATTGGTAAGTAACAACGCATAGAATAATACCAAATAATGTTTGGGCAAGAACTGATTCTGGACCAATAAAAAAAAAATTAAAATATATACACAGTTTACTAAAAATAATATATTTTGTATACGTAAACAAAATTAAAAAAACAAGTAAAATTGAGATTTCCAGATTAGAATTTCTTTTTTTTGGCCAAACATTTGCTTTCATTCAATTATAGAAGAGAACATATACAGAACAAGGAGGATTCTGAGAATCCATTGTTTAAAACGGGCATTCCCCAATGCCAAAACAACAAAGGTGCAAAATAAACAAGGTAAATAAGATTAATCGACAATTGATTCTTGAGAGATTTGAGCCAAACGTTATGAAGCATATTAGTACATGTGAGGTCAAGGATTAACGATACTTCTTCTGTGATGGATGAAGAGATTGCTATTGTCGTAATAACATGACGAAGTAGCGTTGAGTAAGGGGGCAAAGCTGTGATTCTCGCCGGCGTGAGAAGAGCTACACAGTGTAGAGCTTTGACAAGGGTTCGAGCAGGAATAAAGATGCTCTGATGCTTGAGGTGGTTTGCTAGTTTCGCCGAGGCATGAGATCTGGACTTGGACAAACCATAGCCATAAACAATGCTCGGACAAATTGGAGTCGGGAACCAAATACCATACAAACTCAAACAATAAGGTTCGTAAATCAAAGCCTTAAGGGATACTTTTACCAGGGTTTTCAGAAGATGGAAGCTCCTCCATAGCAACAATAGTGAATTACTTCTCTGATGGGTTCCATAGGGATTGTAATCTTGACCACATCGTCGACTAGGTTTTAACTTCGACAATTGAGATATGAGACTATACCTGGGCTTAAAGGGATTTGGAACTGAGGCACACCTAATGGGCTTAAGAAGTTGGAGCCTTAATGGGCCAAAAGCTGACTTAGGGTTCACCAAAGGAATCCTTAATTGAACTTTGGCTATCCACGGAGAGAGACCAAGGCGGCTGACCGGAACGGGTTGAAAGGTTTGCCTTGAACACGGGCTCATCGGAAGTAAAGGATGCATCAATAGTTCGAGATGAGGTTGGTCCGATGTTGAGGCGGAGAGGCAAGAAGACTTACTCATTCCAGTTTGTTTAGCAGTTGTCCCCAGAAGAAGATCGTCTTGCGCCATCGACGTCTCCCCTGAGCATGGCGCATCTACTGGTTCAAGAGGGATGCCTCCTGCCAGTAACGAAGCCCAGGGTGAGTGTTCTTCAGGGGTGAAGTGAAGTACAGATCGAGAAAATTTCAGATCCGAAAGGGGATCCGATTTTTGTAACTCGCTGACTTGCAAATGCTTCTGTTTTGATGCTGCGGATAAAGGTTGAGAGAGGGAGTTCATCGGAAAACGCCTCTGTCCTTTGATTAATAAACAGCCGTCGGGATATACAAGGTTTAAAAGAGTTTGGAAAGTTTGAAAAAAGGGGAAAAAATTGGGGAAAAACTTAAACAGAAAGAGAATAAGAGTAGAATCTTGAAGCATAGGGGAGTGACGGTTAAGTTTTCCTGACGTTGGCGAGTCGAAACTCCACCGACACCGAGAAAGTTAAATGCAATAGTTTCCTCTATAATGTCGTCTGAGAGAGTTAATAGCTTTTGCTCAAGATTCGAATTTCTAACATATTAAAGTTTATCTAAATATTGGAAGAAAGTGAATCTAAAGAGTATTTTTATGTTTCAACATTATTGTTGTTGGAATAACGAGTAAGGAGCGTGTCTACGAATATTCTCGTTATGTGGTGCCATTTAATAATTTTTTTTCCTATCTTGTCAACGTTTCCTAATGCCACTCAATATAATTATCGCAATACTTGTCAAAAAAAAAAAAAAAACTATCGCAATACATTGTTACATTCATTTTGTTTTATAGGTAAAACGAAAATTCATTTCGTTAGTGCTGCCGTATAATCATTTGATGCGAATATAAAACGATGAACTACTATCAAATTAGACATGTGTTAGTGTAACTAATGGTAGGTTTCAACTAGTCTATCGAGTATCGACTACGGACTACCAAGTTCCAAGTACCAAATATTGTGGTCACAAAAGAATAAAGAACCAACCTTCTTATGATTACTCTGAGTTCTTTGAATTTTATTACTATTAGCACTACAATTTGTCTGCCATGTTCATGGAAAGAAAAGAAAAAAACCAACCAAATAAAGAGAAACACTAAACTTCGTGGCGAGAAGCTCAATCAAGCATTAAACACTTCCCATCTGCTATTTTTTTTTTAATTTAATTTCTTAACAGACAATTATCATTAACAAAGACTGATATTGGTAGTAGCAGTAATAGTCTTGGATACGAACGAAGAAAGCAGAATAAATTGAGTTAGGTGGTTAGTGGTAGAACAATGATGTCGTTATGGATACGGACAGAGAAGGTAAAGATAGAGATGCTTTTTCTCTTTATTTTGATGTTCTATTGTTTTGGGTATTATAAAAGTGCATGTTGTTTGGTGTGTGACAGTTTATGATTTACTAATTTCAAAATTTTATGCCTTTGCGTGGCGAATACAACACGGGTTCATTGAGATTTTGTCTTCACCTCTCCACTTGCTTCTTTATTTACTAGTACATTCCGACAGCTAAGTAGAAGACAAACAAAGCCACTAGTAGTAGTAAAGTAAACACAGCTCTTTGCCTTCTCTTCTCGTTTCTGCTGTTATACTAACTCCGAGGCATACCAAATTTATATCTTCATTTTTGTTCTAAATTAGACTTTTACAAAGATCCAAAGACATTTTCAGATGACTAAAACCGTCCTCATTTTAATATGTTTGTTGTCTGTAGGTGTTTAAAGAAATATGTTACTAGAAAATAACATTTGGAGACAATAATTGTTCCTTCAATTTAAAGAATCAATGCTTAAATTTCAAAAAAAAAAAAAGAATCAATGCTTTTGACCCTTTTTTTTGCGTCTTGACATCGTGAAGAGTTGTTAAGAAAAGGAATTGATAAACTGATACAAGAAAGGCTATGCACTTGGAATTGAGTTGAAAAATCCAACATAATTGGAGCAAGTTTTTGTTGCACTGTCTTGAACTTTATTGAACCGGGCGGAAGCTCCAGCAGGAGTTTGCAGTTGTGATGAATGCAACCCCGACGCTGACCCAGTGCACAAAGTGCATTTGCACCATGTCCCATCTAAATTCAATTTTTTTTTTATCCTAATTTTTATTAATTCTGAACTAAATTAATAAAATTATTTACATTTTAACCTAAATTTAAATATATTGTTGCATTTCTTCTTCTTTTTTTTGCAACCCATCATTTGATTTTACAGTTTTCCTCAAAATCTGGTGAGTAATTCAAATATTTAGTGGTAAAAAAAAAATTTCTAAAAAAATTGAATATTCAGTGATTATCGCACCCGGGTGTAGTCGATGTTTAAGCCGGCCCTGGTTGAATGTAAGAGACGAGATATGTGATGCGAGTAACCACAACCAAAATTTATGTAAGTGTTGACTAGAAAGGTAATCCCATACCTTTAGCTCACAGTTTAGCTTTATCTCTTTCTCAGTAGCTATGTGATTACCATGAGATGAACAACATTCTCACTCTAGCGATTGGATCTCGCACCTTAAGTCATAAGATACAAGTATACACAGTAACACAGATTAAAAAGTTGAAACTCTAATGATTGACCAGCATTACTAGGAAAGAAGATAGTAAAACTAACCTGCCTCACGCCTGAGATCGCATCACGTGTACGGTAAGTGCTTCATGGGTCAGACATAGAGTGACCATGGTACATATAAGGCTATACGTGTCCATCTTAAGGATCTGCTCAAACAAAGGTAACGTATGATGGTCATTCCCCTTAAATGAAGACGTTTTTACACGAACAGAACACGTAGAACTTCATAAACAGCTACATGACAGAAAACTTTTTAGAGGATTCTAGAGACGTTGACGTTATCTTGTGAGTTGTGACAATTGATAGTAGCGTATTAATCATGTGCTGTCAATTTTACATGGAATAACACTCAACAATCACTAGACACTAGCGGCACTTGTTCACCTAATCAAAATCATCAAAGAAATAAAACAGATGCCCACGTTGTAACTCTTCGGGATAACAGAGATACTACAGAAACAGTTTTCTTTCAAAACATAACCTCATTCAATCCAGAATCCCAGCTACTTCAAGCAATCAATGTTGTTAGCAAAGCAAAGTGGCCCAAAACAAAAATCCCACACATGTAAGCACACATGTGTACACTTATTGATTGCAAATATAAATCAATTAATTAAATTTAATTATTTTCGAAAAATAATAATTAAGCATATATTAATTATATGAAATTTTATTAAAATATGAACTTAAAATAAATGAACTTTTAATTTAATTTTAGATTTTATTATAATATGAACATTAAATAATAGTATGATATATTAGAATATAGAGAGAACTAATAAAGGATGCATGTCTTTACACCAAAATAAAAGTAAAGGATGCATGTCTTGGAGTGGAACAAAAGAAAATATCTTTCTCCTTGGGAAGTGCTGCGAGCACTTATTATACAATGAACTGATAATTTACTCAAATGTTATCTAACGTAGGTAATATTACCATAATAAAAAAAAAATTAATTTATTACTAGAATATTTTGGGTATTTTCAAAATATCCAGTGTGCCTTTGTTTTATGTTATCGGAAAAAACGTTATTACAAAAATGTTATTGCCACATCAGACGCTACGTTAGAAATCGCTGACGTGTAACCATAACTCAGTCGTAACGCATTACAGATGAATGTTGCGGTTGAGTTATAGGTATGTTGCGGATGAGTTATGGAAAAAAATATTTGAGTAAGAGCGGACGACTGACTTATAGCATAACTCAACCAAGCGTTACGGTTGACTTATTAAAATCTGGTTGAGATATGCTATAACTCAGCCGTCCTTACGGCTGAGTTTTCACCCGATGGTTGAGTTGTCAAAATTTTGGCTGAGGTATCACTACGACACGACTGAATTACCATTTTCCGACTGGTTGAGTTATGAAAACCGGCTGACTTATGAGCAACTGTTACGGTTGAGTTATCGTACAACTCAACTGTGATGGGCTGACTTATCGTACAACTCAGTCGTGATAGGCTGACTTATCATACAACTCAACCATTTGACGGTTGACTTATTAAGAAAAAATTAATTACTAGAATGTTATTCAGTTACGACTGACTTATTAAACGATATGGCTGACTTATTAAACGATACGGCTGAATCTGGCAGCAATTTTTTTGCTTTTTAATTACTGTAATGTTTATTTAATTACTGTAATGTTTTTTCATGTTGTGGCTGAGTTTTATATAGGCTGAGTTATTAATTGTTTGATGGCTGACTTGCCACGTCGGACGCAATATCCATGTCAGCATTCCATGTCATTTTTTTTTTCTCCAGAAATACGAAACGTCGTTCGACTCTTGTTCTTATACTTCTTCTTCACTTTTCTTCTTCACCTAGTTCTTTCTAATTCTTTTTCACATTGTTCTTCACCTTGTTCTTCTACTTCTTCTTCACCTTGTTCTTCATTTTCTTTCATGGATCCAGTTCCGGTTCTAGTTGTTTCCGGTAATTGGGTAAAGACACAAAGATATGTATTTAACACCGACGATAGAGGTTGTATAGTTGTGCAGATAGATGGAGGCACAACACACGACAAGCTTGTGAAGCTTGTTCTTGAAGACTACGGATTGGACGCGTTTAGCCATGAGCTAAAGCTGAGCTACATGTTCTCGAACAAGGCACTGAAACTAATGGCGCATGATACTCCCCCAGTTTTTGTCTCCAATGATCGACAATTGCAATGTTTTTTGGGGCTATGGAAAACCGATCAGCTACGTCTCTGTGTAGAGTTTTCGGCGAAAGAGTCTACATAAACTAGTGGAGCTAGAGGAAGTATTATAAGCAGTGACTCGAAAGTAGAACCTACATACGAAGTGTACGGTGGGGGATTTAAAGGAACTTGTTTTGATTATGGTAAGATCGTTGACAAAGAAAACCAAGAAGAAGAAGAAGCTGTCGAAGTAGCATCTGACGAAGAAGAAGACGATGAATTTTCAACCCGATTTAATGTTTTCGACGACTCCGATATATCAGCCATTAAGGATTTATAAATCACTATAACTCAGCCGTCACATGAATCGACGAGACCTTTCGTTTTCTCGTAAATATTATAACTCAGCCGTAAAGTCATATATATCAGCCATTTACTTTCATATTGTTTCTTGTGATAACTCAGCCATAAAACACTATAACTCAGCCATAACATAAATCGATGAGACCTTTCGTTTTCATGTAAATATTATAACTCAACCGTAAATTCATATATATCATCCATTTACTTTCAGATTGTTTCTTGTGATAACTCAGCCACAACTCACTATAACTCAGCCGTCACATGACCTTTCGTTTTCCCGTAATGATTATAACTCAGCCGTAAAGCGATATTTTGGCGGGAAACCATCAGTTAACCTAATAACAGACATTTTTCCATTCTAAATTTAAATTTTGAGTTATAATAATTTTAATATTCAATTGTTGGAGAAATACTTTTAGAAAAATAAAATTCTAAATTCGAATAATAATTATTTAATTATTTGTAATAATATCTTGTGATAAAAATCTCACTTTATGAATTTATTATGCGTGTGGATTAGTGATTTTTCGCGCTTTCCTAACAACACTTTTTGTGACATCGAGAGACGTTTTAATACTTATTAGGAATCTGAGAGAACAAAAAACCCAGGAAATAAAGAAGAATACGTTTTCATATTATTGAGAAGACCCTAAACGATAACTCAACCGTCATAAACTATAACTCAGCCAACCCTCAAATTAGAATGACTAAATAACCGACTAAACCGAACTAAACCGGAAACTATTTTTTCCATTATTTTTGGTTATATTCGGCTTGTTATCGGTTATATTAAGTTAATCCACCTAATTTGGATAACATTTGGATTATTTATGGTTATATATTCATTTAACCAACCCATAACCGGAAATAACTGAAAAGTAATTTCAAAAATTTTTAAATTTTCAAATGGTTATCATATTAGCATATCCAAATTACCACCTTAAACCAAACACAATATAACAAAAACCAAACTGTTATATTAAAACCCATAATGTTGGAAATATGAACCCTACACCTCAAACCCTAACCCTAATCCCTAAATGTCATGTTTTAAATGTTTTACATATTTTGATAAGACTATGTAAAAATCAATCTTTATCTATAATTATTACTTTTTATTGTTTATAATGATTGTAATATTCATTTTTTCATTCTATATTTTAATTTTGAGTTATAATAATTGTAATTTACAAATATTTCATAAGTGAGCCGTTTATGTCGATAACTCAGCCATATCAGTCAAACTGAAACAGACGATAGGAACCAAACACAACGAAACAGAAGCAGTCATTGAAAAAAATAAGAAAAGAAGGAGCTGATCCGATTGATGAAGATTATGATCAACGGAAACTATCGGCATAACGAGAGAGAGAGAGAGAGAGAGAGAGTGATAAAGAGAGTTTTCAGAATAATCCCCGATCTAATTAAAGGAATTACCATCCTCCTCTTAACATCCTCCTTCACCACCACCGTATCCTCCGCCACCACCTCCTCTCGAGTAGGATCCACCGCCGCTGTATCCTCCCTCGCGTCTTCCTCCACCGTATCCTCCGCCACCGCCTCCGCTGTTGTAACCACCACCGTCGCCGCTGAGGTTTTTAAATTGGTAGTAGTCTTCTTAAATACCTTTCATGAAGTCGCTACACTACATACCGTAACCTGCAAAACAACAACAACAAAAAAAAAAGATCCCACGCTATTAAATGAAAAATCTGTAATGAAAGGTGGCTCGAATAAGTAGGAAATACTTGAAAAAAAATATATACCATGGCAGAGGAAAACGAGAGCTTTGGGAGAAGAAGATGAAGGGATCCATCTACAAGCGAACAATTCAACACCTCTCGCATTTCTTATGTATTCCTGTCTCATCCAACAAAATTATACATATGTTGTTAAACTACTACTACTACTCTCTGAATCTGTGAGGAACAAGAAAAAGAGAGAGAGAGAGGGAGAGAGAACCTCGTGGTATTGGACTTCTGACGACTTTACGTTTTTCTGCGATTGACATGACCGGAGCGACATTGAGATTTGAGAGAGAGAGAGAGAGACAACGAAGGTTGGGGGATTTTGAGGGCGGTGTCACCAATTTATAAAGAGATCCGAGAGTGACACTATTTATTCTCTTGGTCTGGTGTGATGCTACGACCATCGATCTTGTCCGTTCATTCCCTCGATCGCATCCTTCATGGATTTCTCATCCTTGAAGGTAACGAATCCGAATCCCCTTGATCTTCCGGTCTCACGATCGTTGTTTAGTTCAACACAACAGTAAACAAAATCAAAATCAGCAACACAATCCAACAAAGTTCATAAAAAAAAACAGAAATGAGATCTACAGAAGAAACAGATTTAAAAAACCGATCGATCTCCGGGCTCATAGAAGCAGGAAGATGAACGTACCAATTAGAGAAAAAACAAGTAACAGTAGTAGTAGTTGTTGGATATGGGCTACGCCCAATATGCCACTCGGCCCAACGACACTCATTAGTTGCATTCTCGGCCCAGCGAGATTGGAAGCAAGTCATTAATTCCCGCAGAAGGCAATCTCGGGAATTCGTGGAGGAAACCCTAAACTCTCCTAGGTCAACAATCTCCTATAAAAGGAGAGGGCATTTATTGGGATCATCATCCTGACCCGCGGACAATACCCCCAGAGCAATACTTTGCATCGAAAACTGCTATTATCTTTCGTATAATTCGTCTGGTTTTCAGTTCGTCATTTTAAGCTTACTAGTTCGTCTGTGGACTAACAAGCTCTAATACGATTTGTTTAAGTGACGATCTCACACCTTCCCCGATTAATAAAGAACTTAGCTCGCTCTTTCCCACTAAATCTTATTTGTTTAAACTGCGTAATCCCCGGTACAAACAATTGGCGCCCACCGTGGGGCAAGAGTAAAGCGTTTCTTTTAACGACTCAAAACCGACGATCCTCACTTTCTCGAAATCTCGAAGGTCATGACGAACCCCAGCGAAAACTTCGACGAAGCAACGGAGCAATCAACGGGGCAGCGATGGGGGCGAACGAGAACGCGAACTGTTCCCCTGCCGAGTTCCCTGCCGAGCTCCTTGCCGAGCTCCCTGCCAAGCTCCCTGCCGAGCTCCCTGCCAAGCTCCCTGCCGAGTTCCCTGCCGAGCCCAGACGAGGGCCCACTGCCGAGCACAGTCTCTCCGCCGGCGCCTGACACATCCTCCGAGCCTCTCGTAGCTGCGCACGCCGGAGCCGGACCTGTCGCAGACCAGCTGGTTACCAGCGCCGCTGCCCTCCTAACCGCCGCTCTCACCAACGCTACCGCTCCCCCCAGCGCTGCTTCTCCCTTACCTGTACAAAGAAACAGACTCGACGATATGATGCAGATCATTCTCGGTCGTCTTGATGGCCAGGAAACACGAACGAACGAACGGCTCGAGGCCATCGCAGCCGCACAAGAGGCCTCGCAGAACCAAATCAGCAGGCTCCAACGAAGGAGGGGCGAGCGCCGAAACGACAGCAGTCCCGCCGGCGAGAACGAGAATCCTCCCCCAGCGCAACCTTCTGTGGAGGACCGATACGACGGCCACAGACGCCGCCCGACGTCCATTATCGTAGGATCCGTTGATCACCGCCGTCGAGAGGAGCCAAATGAGGAGCTGCGAGACGGCCATGACCAAAGGAGCGGTAGCCCGCCGACTCCGACATTGCCGATCCAACAAAAGCCCGAAGCCGACCTCAAGGATGAAACCATACGACGCCTAGAGGCGATGGTCCACGAATTCTCTTCCAGAGTCCATCGAGCCACGAGCTCTGCTCCCAACCTCGATCGAGTGCTCGAAGAAGGCCAACGCTCACCGTTCACGGCGCGAATCTCCCGCATTCAAGTCCGCTACGTAAACAAGTTCAAGTTCACCCCGTACAATGGATTAGACGATCCAAAACCATTTTTGACGTCAATGAGTTTTGCAATCAGCCGAGCTCACTTCAGTGACGAAGAGTACGAGGCTGGCTGCTGCCAGCTGTTCGTTGAGAATTTAGCCCATGAGGCTCTAGGGTGGTTCTCCCGGCTCCCGCCGAACTCGATAGGGAGCTATCACGAGCTCACCACCGCCTTTCTTCAACATCACTCTACATTCATGATTCGAGGCGTGTCGAACGCCGATCTCTGGAACATGTTCCAGCGAAACGATGAATCTCTCCGAGACTTCATGGAAAGGTTTAAAAGAATCGTGTCAAAGCTCTCGATTGCCGACGACACAGCAATATCGGCTCTCCGAAATGCTCTCGCTCACGGCTACCGATTTAGGGAAGACATCATAATACACGAGCCCCTGACTCTGGACGACGCGCTACATCGCGCTAACAGATACATAGAGTTAGACGAAGAGAAGGCATCGAGGACAAACCGTCCAGAACCCCCGGCCCCTAAATCATCCAAAGGAAAAGAGAAGGCACAAGACGAGCATCATGAGCCTCGTCAACACTTCGACAAAGAATACGCCGACAAGTTGGACAAAGGAAAGAAAGTCCAAACGTTTGCAGTTAGTAATCAAGATCCCAAGGCGTCTTCATCAAGACCCTGGAATAACAAGTGGGTCCGAGACCCATCAGGAAAGGGTGGGAACAAATATTGCGAATACCACAAGCGAGCGGGTCACTCAACAGAAGAGTGCCGCACCCTCCAAAAAGTATTGCTCGACAAATTTAAGGAAGGCCAAATTGATGTCGATCTCGAGCGACGTCAAATTGCCGCTCACAAGGATAACCATTTCTTCAATCCTGAGAACGAAAACCCGAGCAAGCAATATGACGCCGCCACCGCGCCACAACCAAGACTCGAAATTCTACCTCCGCCCCCACCAACCCATAAAAGGAATCCCGAGCGAACTGAGGATGCCAACGCTCCGGCTCCACGCCGAAGAATAAACATGATCATGGGTGGTCTGGCGACTTGCCGCGACTCGGTCCGTTCTATCAAAGCTTATCGACGGGGACTAGAGGCCAAACGAGGATGGTTAGCTCAAAGCACGCCACCTACTACGAACTCCGATCCAATCGTGTTCACAGAAGCCGACGCATCAGGTCTCACTGGACCCCATAACGACCCACTGGTGGTCGAGATGGAGATCGGCGAGAGCATGGTTACCAAAATCTTGATCGACACAGGTAGTTCGGTAAACGTCATTTTCAAAGACGTGCTCATTCAAATGGAAATCGACTTGCAGACCACCGAACACGATGTTCAACCCCTCACCGGATTCGATGGTGACACGGTGATGATGGAGGGTACGATCATGCTGCCGGTCTATGTGGGCGGGACGATGCATTGCATCAACTTCGCTATCGTCGACAAGCCAATCGTATACAACGTCATCCTCGGCACTCCTTGGTTGCATAAGATGAAGGCCGTGACGTCAACTTACCACCAGTGCGTAAAGTTCCCAACTCCTAGAGGAATATTTACACTACAAGGGGACCCGCTGGTAGCACGAACCTGCTTCATCATCGAGCGTCAACAACGCGACGCTCGGACGTTCACCGTTTCGGACTCAGCCGAGCGCCCAGACAGTCGTGTTCGCCCTAACTCTGAATCAATCGTCCAAGTAAATATTGACTCTTCCGACGCAACTCGATGCGTGGGAATCGGGGCCGACCTACCACAGCCAATCAAGGACGAGCTCGTAAAGTTCCTGTGCCAGAACGCAGCGACCTTTGCGTGGAGCATGAACAGTATGACCGGCATCGACCCAAATGTAACCTGCCACGAGGTCAATGTGGACTCGACGTTCAAACCAATCAAACAAAGGCGTCGAAAGCTCGGGCTAGAGCGTACCGCCGCCGTTAACGAGGAGGTCAAGAAACTACTCGAGGCTGGATCCATCCGTGAGGTTAAGTATCCTGACTGGCTGAGCAATCCTGTAGTGGTGAAGAAAAAGAACGGCAAGTGGCGAGTGTGTGTCGATTTTACCGATCTCAACAAGGCATGCCCAAAGGATAGCTTTCCCGTGCCGCGCATCGACCAACTAGTCGAGGCAACCACGGGGAACGAGCTATTGTCATTCATGGATGCGTACTCAGGATACAACCAAATTATGATGCACAAGAACGATCAGGAGAAAACGGCTTTCATCACCGATCAAGGAATTTACTGTTACAAGGTTATGCCATTCGGCCTCAAGAACGCTGGTGCAACTTACCAGCGCGTCGTCAACCGCATGTTTGCCGAGCAGCTCGGACGAACCATGGAAGTTTACATCGATGATATGCTGGTTAAGTCAATCCAGGCCGTTGATCACGTCTTGCGTCTCGCTCAGTGTTTTGAAGTGCTAAACCGATACAATATGAAGCTGAACCCAGCCAAGTGTTCGTTCGGCGTGACTTCTGGAGAATACTTAGGATACCTCATCACGAAGAGAGGTATCGAAGCTAACCCGAAACAAATTTCGGCGCTCACCAACCTTCCATCGCCACGCAACACCCGAGAAGTTCAGCGCCTCACCGGGCGGATCGCTGCTCTGAACAGATTTATTTCACGCTCTACCGATAAGTGTCTACCTTTCTACCAGTTACTTCGTAGCAACAAAAAGTTCGAATGGGATGATAAGTGCGAGTCTGCTTTCCAAGAACTCAAGCACTACCTAGCTACTCCCCCTGTCCTAGCAAAGGCCGATCAGGGCGAAACTCTATATCTGTACATCGCGGTCTCCGGCTCGGCGGTCAGTGGCGTATTAATCAAGGAGGACAGAGGAGAACAACACCCGATCTTCTATGTGAGTAAAAGCTTAGACGGAGCCGAGCTCCGATATCCCACGTTGGAAAAACTCGCTTACGCTGTAGTAATTTCGGCCAGGAAGCTTCGGCCGTATTTTCAGTCCCACACTGTTGAAGTCTTAACCAACCAACCTCTGCGAACCATCCTCCACAGCCCCAGTCAATCAGGCCGCCTGGCGAAGTGGGCAGTGGAACTCAGCGAGTACGACATTGAATATAAAAACCGCACTTGTGCAAAATCTCAAGTGCTCGCTGATTTCTTGATCGAACTCCCCCCCGAGCTAGAGTTCGGCTGTCCGCGAGAGGAGAAGTGGACACTGCACGTGGATGGCGCATCCTCTCGTCACGGCTCCGGGATCGGCATTCACCTCGTCTCGCCAACGGGCGAAGTACTCGAGCAATCGTTCCGACTCGCCTTTCCCGCCTCCAACAACGAGGCCGAGTACGAAGGCCTAATCGCCGGAATGCGATTGGCAAGTGGAATAGAGGTAAAAAAAATACAAGTCTTCTGTGACTCACAGCTGGTAACTCACCAGTTTAGCGGCGATTACGAGGCGAAGAACGACCGCATGGATGCCTACCTCCGAGTTGTCCAACAATTTTGAGACATTCGAGCTGAACAAAATTCCCCGAAGTGACAACGCACCGGCCGACGCTCTGGCCGTCCTTGCATCCACTTCTGATCCCGACTTACGCCGAGTAATCCCTGTCGAGAGCATCGATCGACCAAGCATCAATCTCCTCGCGCACGCCGAGCCCAGCATCCAAGATAAGAAAAAGAAACAACAGCTCATCGAGCACGAGACTTTCAGCGATCAAGTCTCGAAAAAGCAAAGAACAGAGGACAGCGACCCCATACTCACGCTATTCGTCATCGAACCACCGGCAAATGTGCCACCTGTGGAGTGCTCGGCCGAGCAGGGATCCGCAACCAGCGAAGGACGAACCTCGTCGTCTCAGGAACAATCGTCACCATCTCACGAGCGAGCGTCATCATCGCACGCCCAACCCAATCCTGAACTTCACGAGCGACCCTTCAGACGGTATCGCAGACGGTATCGTCCCTTCAGACAAGTGGGAGGCCCGGCGCCTTCGAACTCGCTGCGCGCATTACACACTTCTCGATGGCAACATCTTCCGTTGGACAGCATCTGGTACACTTTTGACTTGCGTCGGTCCCGAAGGAATCAACGATGTAATGAGAGAGGTTCATGAAGGTTCCGGCGGTAATCACTCAGGAGGTCACGCGCTCGCACAACGCATACGCAACAATGGTCATTATTGGCGACCAATGAACGACGACTGCGATAAGTTCGTCGCTAGATGCGAGAAATGCCAGCGCCACGCTCCGATCATCCACGCGCCAACCGAACTGTTGAGAACGACCTCTCCACCATATCCTTTTATGCGATGGGCAATGGATATCGTTGGACCTCTCCCTGCGTCCCGTCAAAAGAAATACATTCTCATTATGACGGATTATTTCACCAAATGGGTTGAAGGCGAAGCCTACGCAAAAATCGGAACAAACGAAGTCCAGAAATTTGTGTGGAAGAACATCATCTGCAGGCACGGAATTCCGTATGAGATCGTCACCGACAACGGCGCGCAATTCACTTCGCTCCAATTCGAAGGTTTTTGCGCAAAGTGGAGAATCCGTTTGAGCAAGTCGACCCCCGCTACCCACAAGGCAACAGACAGGCCGAAGCGACCAATAAGACCATCATTGACGGACTAAAGAAACGACTCGAAGATAAGAAAGGTCTCTGGGCCGACGAGCTCGATGGCGTTCTATGGTCGCACCGAACTTCCCCGCGCCGGTCAATGGGAAGGACACCGTTCTCCCTTGCGCATGGAATGGAAGCCCTCGCACCAGAGGAAATCGGCGTACCTACCTTACGACGCTCAATGCTCGTACACGATCCCACTCTCAATGCTAAGATGATGCTCGATACCCTCGACACCCTCGAAGAAGAACGCGACAAGGCTCTTCTTCGAATTCAGAACTATCAACAGCAAGCCGCTAAATATTACAACAAGAAGGTGAAGCCACGCCACTTCGACGAAGGCGACCTCGTCCTCCGAAAAGTCTTCGAGAACACGGCCGAGCTCAACGCAGGAAAAATGGGCGCTGATTGGGAAGGCCCATACCTGATTTCCAAGGTCGTCACCCCCGGCGTCTACCAGCTGCTCGCCATGGACGGCACACAAATCCCTCGCTCATGGAATTCCGGTAACCTTAAACGCTATTACCATTAGAACTCGCTTCCAAAAAAAAAAAAAAAAAAAAAAAGAACGCTCGTACTACCGAGCTCTCCCTTTGTAATACAAACTACGAATGGCTTGATCCCTTTTCTAAGGGTACGTAGGCAGCCCGTCACACGGCACAGCTATACCAAAAAATTAAAAACAAAAATTTCAACCTATCAAAACACACGAGCTCTCTCGAACGAGTCCGTCTCCGCGAGATGTCCAGCTCTTACATCGACCCTCTGGCCAAGGGAACGATTTAAAACGCGTTCCTCATGGATGCAGCAGTGAAATAATCTGCATAAATAAGCCGACCCAGATCGCATTCAGCTAGCAGGCGGTTAAGTTTGTATAAGCCAAGTTCTTACTTGCACTCTCTTGCCGACCTCGTGGCACACACAGGGTAAGCCGGACACCAGAGCCGCACCTAAAAGGTACGACGAGCTCATCTCAACTACCACCCTAAACATTTGGTATTCGAAACACGTAACAGGATAAGCCAGGAGACGTCTTGCACCGTAAAATACAACTCGATACCAAAGATAGGAAATACACAAAAACATTTTCATTCCATAAACATCCTTATTTCGAAAAAAAACACAAAAGACAAGGCAACGAAAGCCAAACACGAAAAGCCACATTCGGCACACAAAACTAACAAAACGAACAAGTCTCAAAGTGCAAACTTAGTCTTCAAATCCCAGATCGGCATCGGAGGGTTTATCAAACTCGAGCTCGCTAATCTTCACATGCCAGACCTGGCACTCCCTCCGCAGACTTTCCAGCGTGTCCATCGGGACATTCGCACCCCTAGCAGCCATCTCCTCGAGATACGAGCGAATCCCCTCAGCACGGTTGCTTTCAACGAAGAAATAATCCGTGCACTCTAACTGAATAATATAACGACGCAATATGTCGACCCGAGTCCGGCATGCATCGAGCTCGGGCCGACCTTCAAAGGGCCTGCTCCCAATAGGATCGAGATCGTCCGGTTCAAGGACGGGAATCTCCACCTCAGCCATTGACTCCTCACGACGAGAGCGCTCCTCTAACAAACAATCCCACCTCCATTTCGGGACCAAAAATCCCTCGTCGATCATAGTTTCAAGATATCCGATAACTCCGTCAACACGATGAAACCAGAAATGACGCTCGAACTTTCGACGCGTAGCAAGAATGTAAGCTCTCAACCTCTGGATCCGAGCACGATAAAACTCCATCTCGGAACGAATTACGTCGTCGGACCTCACGGAGAGCCGCTCTCGCGCCCTCCTCAGCCACGCCGATCTCGTTGTCACAGGCATATTACCGATCTCAACTACCCTTCAAAAGGAGAGATTTATCTTTAAAACAAGAAAGGAGGATGATGAGAAATGAGCAACTTGAAGGCCAATTTATAGAACAAATAGTGCAATTTTCGAGGCAAAGCAATCAATACCGCAATTCTCGAAGAACACATCCATAGAACGATGGACACATATCATAAAATCAGCAGACAACACATAAAACAAGTCCAATCATAATGCAAAGGTTCAAAAGGAAAAATACATCGCCTAAACGGCCCAACATCCGTTACCAAACGGAATAGGTCCTAATAGAACAAGATAAAAGCAAGTCACTGCTCAGCAGCAACCTGAGCGTCCGATCCCGCAGGTGCCCCTGCCATGACGACCTCCTCTCCTACAATCACGGGAACCTCCGCCGCCTGAAGGTTCGTAGGAACGATCGCAGTCTCTGGAAGAGCCTCGAGGTCGCTGTCCAGAACGTCGGCGATATCGAAACCAAGAACCTTGTCCTCCCACATCTTCGCATCAGCCTCCAAGCCGAGCAAAGTCTTCGACGGAACGATCGTACCACTCTTCGCCAACTCTTGAAGACAATCATAGGTGCCGCTCACCTGGCTCAAGGTCAGAAGAGACTCCTGCGCCGCTCTGTTATCAAGAATATGCTTCCTCATCCTCTCGATACGAGACCTGTAGCCAGCAACCTCGACGTCGATGCCATGCCGCTCCGCTTGCAGCTGCTGCAACTGCGCCTTCTGAAACGCGTGATCAACCTCGAACTGCTCGAGACGAGAGCGAGAAGCGTCAAGAGAAGCCTTGAGATCGGCTACTTGCTTCCTGAAACCGGCATTTTGCTTCGTGAGAACAGCAGAAACCCCTCGCTCTTTATCGAGATCCTGACGAAGTTCCTCAGCCGATCTCCTTAATGGTTCAGAAGTACGAGAATCAGCAAGTTGCTTCTCCAGCTCGGCAATGCGACGCTCGTACGAGACGACCATGCGGTTCATGCCACCACCATCCTGAAATGCGAGGAATAAAGAATTAAGATAATAATTGAGAAAATTCAATCAAAAAATAAAGACAAATGCCAACCTGGAAGTGTTTCCGAGCCCACGATCTATACAGCTCGGGATCGTAGAGAGAACCCACAGAGGGGAGCGGGTCAAACGACCCGTGAACCTTGCTAGCGAGCTCACCACAAGCAGCAGCGTTGTTGATGAACAACTCATCCTTCGTCTTGTAAGAAAAGGAGAATGAATCATCAATCTCAGTGGTGTCGCGCGGAATACCATCCCTCCTAGATCTCTTGGACGATTCGGGCTCGGGAACAACCACCTCACCATGAGAAGCCCTCTTCCTCGATGGAGTAGGACGCCCAGAATCAGCGACAACGATCGCTAGAGCATCAGAAGCCTCGCCACGTGACTTCTGCCCACGCGGAACGACAACAAGAACCTTGGCAGCCCTTTTGTCAGCACGGGTGGCGCCAACCTCCGCCGACCTCAGATCCCCTGCAACTCGCGGATCGGCACCTCCACCCGGCGACGGGTCGGCAACTTCAGTGTCTGCAGCACGCAAAGAAGACCCAGCTTCAACGGCCTTCTTGAACTGATCGGCGTATCGAGGAAGACGAGTGTTAACTTTTCCCATCCCCAAGCGCGATAGACCTAAAAAGGAAAACAAAAGTATAACAAACCAATAACCATTAAGGAAAGCAACAATCGATACAACAAAATGAGGAAGAAACTCACGAGATCTCTGAGTAATCGAAGGCCAATGAAGCGCCCCTAGTGTTCGGATCTGTCTAAGATTATCGAAAAAACCTGGAGGATGAGCGCGCAAACGGACGACAGGCTCTGCAAACACCAACAAAAACAAGGAAAGGGTCAGAAACCAGTCGGATGACAGTCAAACAAGTACGAGTAAGAAACTATGAAGCTACCGGGAAACATATTCCACTCAGTAGCACAAAACACATCAAGATCGTCAAACGAAATCTCGTCCCGCTTGACAAAGAAAAAACAACGTTGCCAACGACGAATCTTTTTCTCAGCCCCGACGATTATCTGGTGACCCGATCTGGCACTGGTGTAGAAGTATCCCGGACTACCTCTAACTTTCGTGAACTTGGTGGCTTCCTCCAGAAAATGCACGTCAACCTCTATACCACAGTTGGTACCAAGTATCGCCAAACCGACCGCGTTACGAATACCTCCCACAGAAAGCTGAGATATGGCAATCCTACGCCTCGCACAATAACGTATCAAAAATTCCGGCAAAGAGAACCAAATACCGCATTCAGTGAAGTAATGCTCAAAAAGCGCGATGAAACCTGTCGGGGGCGTCCAAGGACGTTCGTGAGACTCAGGAACCCGGAAAACCAATCCCTCGGGCATCTTACACCACCGCGCCATCTCGGCAATACTATCCGATGTGCACAACGAGAGACCGTGATCGGCCGGACCGGCTGAAAGATTAGCACCAATCGACGCAGCACTAAGACCCAAAACGGCTGAACGAGGACCAGTATCCTCGGCCGAGACAACGTCCATAGGACTCCCACCAAAACCACTGTCGCTATCTTCGCTGAACTCGAGAATGTCAGCAAAGTTGAAGTCGTTGGCCAAACTATCAAAATCTCCACATTCTGCTCCAATGCCGACACTAACATCATCAAAAACGTCTTTATGAGCCGCAAATTCTTCGGAAAAAGCACGCCGAATTCCCGTAAGAGTTTTACCACGCGTATACGTTAGAACTCGGGAGCTCGTCGAAGGACGATCTTCCTTCCTGCTCGAAATACCGACCTCGTCCGTACCCCCTCGCCGATCTCTCTCGCTTGGGGCCTTATCGCCTGACGACCGAAAACCGAGACCTCCACACATAAGATCAGCGTCGCCTTCATCAAAATCAGAATCAGCCGCGGTTCGGAGATCAACCATGCCAAGCTCGTCGCCGCCAAGCATGGATGTGCCGAGCACACTATGGTGCCGATCTCCCGTCTCCCTCTCATCGTTTGGCCGAACTCGACGAGTGTTGCGAATAATGTCGCGAGTGGCGCCAACCTCATCGATCCCGACCGGGTCACAAGCGACCCCGCATCGCCGATCTCCCACGTCGCCGATCTCGCACAAGTGCCGATCTCCCACGTCGTCGATCTCACACAAGTGCCGATCTCCCACGTCGTCGATCTCACACAAGTGCCGATCTCCCACGTCGCCGATCTCGCACAAGTGCCGATCTCCCACGTCGTCGATCTCACACAAGTGCCGATCTCCCACGTCGCCGATCTCGCACAGTTGCCGACCTCGCCGACCTCGCCGATCTCCAACGTCGCCGATCTCGCACAAGTGCCGATCTCCCACGTCATCGATCTCACACAAGTGCCGATCTCCCACGTTGCCGATCTCGCACAGTTGCCGACCTCGCCGACCTCGCCGATCTCCCACATCAATCCCGACCGGGTCAAAAGTGACCTCACATCGCCGATCTCCCACGTCGCCGATCTCGCACAAATGACGACCTTTCCGACCTCGCCGATCTTTCACATTGCCGACCTCTCGATCGACGAAACCAAGGAGCGGCGCCGAACTCTGTTCGGCGAGATCAACCCCATTACGCGCACATGTTCCCAACAAAGAACCACCGATCTCACAAAGCCGAGCTTGACATTCCGGATCTGCAGCGGCGGACCCTCGCCGATCCGGGTGAACCGGCGATAACGAATCGACCATCGGCGATCCCGGTCGTGGCCGCACTAAGCTGATCTCTTGCTCGGCGGCGGAAGCTAGGGTTTTTTGGGAGCAACTCAACTAAAAAGAGAGAAATAGAGAGAGAAAGAAGTAAAAGCATAAAAATAAAAGAAAGAGAGAGAAAGTTACCTTCTTATGGTAGTGGAGGAAGTGAAGAAAAAGGAGAAGAGAGTGATACATAAATAAGTAAATAAAACGGAAATTTTACTGCCAATCCGTCACCTCGATCTGCGATATTCCCCGTTTCCGGAAACTCATCGAATACCGCGCTCAAAGTAAGGACCATTGGATATTCACGGTATCTCTCGAAAGACGAGCCTGGCATTTACAAAAAGAGCTACTACAGCAATTTCTTCCCCAAAGGCAAACTGAGACAATCTGTGCCGAGCAGGCATATTACGAACGATTTAAGTATGCCCGCCGATCGCAGAAAGACTGCCACTCTCCGGACTAAGGGGGGGGGACTATTGTTGGATATGGGCTACGCCCAATATGCCACTCGGCCCAACGACACTCATTAGTTGCATTCTCGGCCCAGCGAGATTGGAAGCAAGTCATTAATTCCCGCAGAAGGGCAATCTCGGGAATTCGTGGAGGAAACCCTAAACTCTCCTAGGTCAACAATCTCCTATAAAAGGAGAGGGCATTTATTGGGATCATCATCCTGACCCGCGGACAATACCCCCAGAGCAATACTTTGCATCGAAAACTGCTATTATCTTTCGTATAATTCGTCTGGTTTTCAGTTCGTCATTTTAAGCTTACTAGTTCGTCTGTGGACTAACAAGCTCTAATACGATTTGTTTAAGTGACGATCTCACACCTTCCCCGATTAATAAAGAACTTAGCTCACTCTTTCCCACTAAATCTTATTTGTTTAAACTGCGTAATCCCTGGTACAAACAGTAGTAACAAAGAACGAACGAATAGTAACAGAGTAATCGAATCAAGTAACAGAGAAACACAAGATCGGAATTGATCCGTCGAGGATGATCACTCGGAGTCCGATCTCGGCGTGTAACAGACCTTGGAATCAACAACATCGCCGTATTGAGAGAAGGCTGTCTCAAGAGCTCTGTCATCGGTGGCCCAGCTAGACCTCCAACGAAGCACCGGAACTCAACATCTGCGGACGCCATTGAAAGATTCTGAGAAAGAAGAAGAAGATCTAGGGTTTAACAGTGATGGACGAAAGAGATTTGTGAAGAATGAAGAAGACGATTACGGCTGTTTATAATGGGTGTGAGGGAGGCTGAGATGATGACTAACTCAAGGTTAAGATATTTTCTAGGGTTTTTTAGTGAAAGATTGGTTTAATCATGGTTAGATGTGGTTTACTCACAAAAAAAACAATTGTCGATTCTGATAAAAACTTTTTAGCGACGTGAAAAATTGAAAATAATGTGTATTTTAATTTGCTGATGTGTATTTTTTTTTATTTTTTTACTCACAATCGAAAAACTAAATCCAATGGGTAAATTGTAATTACACCCAAAACACTAAACATTTGAGTAATTTTCAGGGTTTAATAACATATGAGTAATAAACCAACTTTTGGATAACATTTAAATAATTAATTCTTTAATGTATGGTTTATTATAAAATTTTAATTTTAAAAAGACCTTTTTATATATGACCCCAAAAAAAAAAAGACCACTAAATAGATATGTAGATCCATACATATTGGCACGTAAGAACCACAAACATATGGTTTTAGTCACACTCACAGAGTCGTAGCAATTAATTAAACAGAACAAATTGTTAATACTACTAAAAAAATACTAATGTAATGCCTATAACTTTGTCTGGCTCCCCAAATCCAAAAGTCCAAAAGCAAAATGGAGGCCATAACAAAATATGGATCTCATTCTCAAGCTCTTGTCCTTAGTCGTTCATGTTGGCGGCTAAACTTGGACTCTCCCTACCCCTACCCTCTTCTAGGAATCAATCTCCAAAAAAGTTGTGCTTAGTTGGAGTAACGACTAATCCTACAGATGATAACTCGACGGCTCGTCCGTTTACTCCGTATCCACCAAGTCTATGGGGTCATCACTTCCTCTCTGCTTCCGTGGATCACACGGTACTTTCATAAGCCCTCTTAATTATAAACATATAGTACTAATGATCATGTACTTACCAGATAATGTCAACTCTTTACAGGAAATGGATGATCTTTCGAGAGAGATAGAGACACTTAAACCTATAGTGAATGCCATGCTGCTCCCTTGTAACGGTGCTGATGCAAAGCAGATAACTTGTTTGATTCATACGCTTGTTAGTCTTGGAGTCTCTTACAATTTTGAGGCTAAGATTGTTGAATTCCTAAATGATGCTTTCGAGAATATCGACGACATGATCATCGACTGCAAGGAAGATGATCTGTACACAGTTTCTGTTATATTTAGGGTTTTCAGGTTATACGGTCACAACATAACTCCGGGTGAGGATCTTTATCCTTGAACTAATAAACTAAGTTGGTTGGTTCAAGCTAAGCTGTGTTTTAGTTGATCTGATGTGACCATTTTGAACATGTTTTTAGTAAATGTTAATATATATATATATATATATATATATATATATGCAAATATGTGTGTAGATATATTCAACAGGTTCAAAGGAGACGATGGAAATTTTAAGCTTCTACGAAGCGTCGCACTTTAGGACAACGACAGAAGATATACTTGAAGAAGCAATGAGTTTCACACAAAAACACTTGGAGTTATTTGTGGTAGGCGGCGACAAAGCCACAGATCATCCACACATCACTAAGCTCATAGAAGCTGCTCTTTATATACCTCAGAATTTCAATTTGGAAGTCTTGGTGGCAAGGGAATATATTGGATTCTACGAACTAGAAACTGATCATAATGAAATGTTACTAAAGTTGGCCAAGCTCAACTTTAGGTTCATGCAGCTTCATTACATTCAAGATCTGAAAACTATAACGACGTATGTATAATGCTATTCATACGCAGTATATTATTGATGATAGTTTTACACGACTAAATTAGATGTATGTATGCAAATGGTGGAGGGATTTAGATTTAGTATCTAAGATACCAAATTACTTCAGAGAGAGATTGGCGGAGCCTTATTTCTGGGCAACTGGGATATATTACGAGCCACAGTATTCAGCTGCGCGGATCATGCTGGCCAAAGCCCTCATTGTATTTGACATCGTGGACACCACATTTGATGTATATGGTACTCTTGACGAAGTTAAGAGCCGCGTTCAATCCGTTGACAGGTACGTAACAAATTGTATACACGATATTAATAATTGAATAAATAAATATAAGATAGTTTTGTTAAATATAGACTGAAAATTTGTGCAAATTATTAGATTCTAACACACCCTAAAATTTATCCCTAAAATAAATACTAATAAATTGTATTGATATACTACTAATAAATAAAGGTGGGATTATGACGGCCTAGATGTACTACCGGACTATCTCAAAATTGTCTTCAAAACAATGTTTAACATGTTTAAAGAACTCAAAGAACATGTGAGTTCAGAAAGAAGATGTTTTACTATGCAATATGCAAATGAGCAGGTACGTACTGTTTTATCTCTCTTTCAAATCTTATTTCTCAAACTACTGTCACTAGCTAAGTAGCTATAAAAGTATCCAAACTACACCAGTCTCTTATATGAGTCACAAATTAATAAGGACATTTGAATGTTTGAAATGCTCATCTTCTATATGCTTTTCATGTGGGTTTTATCCTAAATTATTAAGCTCTAAAAGTTTACCCAAAAAACCTGATTTTCTACATGTAACCAAAAAAATTTGAAGGTTACATATAGTTTGTATTTATGTAACGTTTGCAGCTCAAGATAGTCATGAAAGCGTACCTGAAAGAAGCCGAATGGTCAAATACAGGGCATGTACCAAGCTATGAAGAGTATATAGAGGTTGAGATGTCTTCGACCGCAGGTGAAGTGCTGCTAGCAATCACCTTCATTGCTATGGGTGATATTGCAGGAGACGAAATTTATGAATGGCTGAGGTCAAGACCAAAACTCACCCACGCTCTTCTTGCTAAATCTCGTCTCAGAGATGATATTTCTACCTTTAAGGTACCTTAAGTCTTATTAAAATGAAAATTATACGAGAAAATGTTATTACCAATTATAAACATCATCGAACTATATGTGTGTCATGTGTGTATCAGGAGGAGATGGAAAGAGGAGATATTGCGAATGGCACCAACTGTTATACGAAGCAATATAGAGTAACTGAGGAAGAAGCGTGTCTTGAGTTTGAGAAAAGGACTAACCACATGTCTAAGGTCATGAACGAAGAGTTCCTGAAGGCAGCCAGTTTTGTACCGCTTCATATCCTAAGGCCTGTTTTGAATTATGGACGCTTAGGAGATGTGATCTACAAGTACGGAGATGGGTACACCTTTGCTGGAGGGAAGATCAAAGACTATATCACCTCTTTGTATGTCGATCTCATTACTCCTTAACAAAACTGGACAAAAACATAATTGATCTGTTTACAGACCAATCATCACAATTCACAAATTCACAATCCGAGCAAACATTTTCTTATCTAATCTGTTTTACAATAATAATAAAATAAGTAAAAATCATATTTCTAAACAAAAATTGGTAGTAGTTTTTTTTTTTGTGAACAAAAAATTGTTAGTAATTTTTATGAATTATTCTTTGACGTGTTTGACCAAATTATCAAAGAGTTTTTATTCTGTCGCTTAACTTGTATTACAATAATAATAAAATAAGTAAAAATCATATACTCCATATATAAGATCTTTTATATTTTTTGTTTGTTTGTTCCATTTTATTAGATTTTATTATGCAGAATTTCTATTAATTTAATAATTTTTGACTATTTGAATTCTGCAGTATTTTTTATTTTTGTGCTTTTAGCCAAAAATTCTTATATAATGGGACAGAGCTAGGGAGTATACAAATAAATGGGTTTTCTAAACCAAAATTGTTAGTAATTTTTATTTTTGAAACAAAAAATTGTTAGTAATAATTTTTAAGAATTATTCTTTTGACGTGTTTGACCAAAAAATCAAAGAGTTTTTATTTTGTAGTTAAACAAACTTTTGAAAAGCCACGACAAAAAAAAAAAAAAAAAAAAGCAATTGTAATATTATTATGTAACCGGGGAAAAAAATAAAAATAATTAATTAATTTGGGTGTAATATCCAAAAGCCGAAAAAAAAAATCAAATCTTGAAATGCCCTGAGAAGTGAACATGAACACTCTTCCCGTCGTCTCCCTCATCACACCTTCTTCTTCTTCATTCAAATTCTTCCAGTTTCCTTCTCTCCATCGTTCTGTCTCTCATTCCCCAAACTTCTGCTTCACCAAATCCCTAATCTTTAATCCAAAAAAACTCTCTTTCGAATCCTCCTTGAATTCTCTCTCACCGTCGCAGTCTCAGCTCTCCGAAGAGTACGAGGAAGAAGAAGAGGAGGATGAAGAAGAAGACGAAGACGAAGAAGACGATGATGACGACGACGAGGCAGCGGATGAATACGAAAATATCTCCGATGAATTTCGGAACATCGACGACGACGACGAAACCGAGTTCACGGTTGATTTGCCGACGGATGAATCGGCTCGGGAACGAGTTGAGCTTAGGTGGCAAAGAGTTGAGAAGCTTCGTAGTCTCGTTCGTGATTTTGGAGTTGAGATGATTGATATCAATGAACTCATCTCAATCTACGATTTTCGAATCGACAAGTTTCAGGTTTATTAATAAAGTTTCAATCTTTTGTAAATTTTATGTTTTTGTGAAAAAACAAAAAAAATCTGAACTTTCTTATTTTTGGGTGACAGAGGTTGGCTATCGAAGCTTTTCTTAGAGGTTCGTCTGTTGTGGTTTCTGCTCCAACGAGTAGTGGGAAGACTTTGATTGCTGAAGCAGCAGCTGTTGCTACGGTGGCTCGAGGTCGACGTTTGTTCTACACTACACCACTTAAAGCACTCTCTAATCAGAAGTTTCGTGAGTTTAGGGAGACGTTTGGGGACGATAACGTTGGTCTACTCACAGGTGACTCTGCTATTAACAAAGATGCTCAGATTGTGATCATGACTACAGAGATTCTCAGGAATATGTTGTATCAAAGGTATTTTAAACTGTTGTAGCTCTCTTTGTGTGTATCTATCTGGCCTGTTGGGAAGCTCCTTTTAATCCTGGTATCTTTAGTGTTGGAATGGCTTCTTCAGGAACTGGACTTTTTCATGTTGATGCAATTGTTTTGGATGAGGTTCATTATTTAAGTGACATATCTAGGGGAACTGTGTGGGAAGAGATTGTGAGTTTCTTCTTCCACTGTTTCTCTTCGTTCCTCCAAAAAAGGCTTTATCAGTTGAGTGTCTGACTCAGTTGCTTTTATTTATTACGAGCTCAGGTTATTTATTGCCCAAAGGAGGTTCAACTTATATGCCTATCAGCTACAGTTGCAAACCCTGATGAATTAGCTGGTTGGATTGGCGAGGTGAGTTTGTACACATTTTCCTTACGGGAATGCATTTCGTTATCATGTTCCTATCGTAAGCAGTTTTAACAATGTACCTAATGTCATGTTCACTGTCACATATCGTCTATTGTTAAGCAGAATAAATATTGTTTTGCTGATGAAGTATCTCAATTTCTCGTAAACTACTACTATTACAATGGTAGCAATCCTTAGATTCTTTAGCCACTGGTTATCTAAGATGTGCTAGCCGTTTCTGTGTTTTGGTCTCAGATACATGGTAAAACCGAGTTGGTAACATCAACAAGACGCCCAGTTCCATTAACTTGGTACTTCTCAACAAAACGTTCTTTATTACCTCTGCTTGATGAGAGAGGGACAAACGTGAATAGGTAACTTGTTCAACTCTGTACTTTATCATCAACATGTGTTGTTGAATATTTTACTTTGATAATAATTGGAGGAGGCTTTATTAATTGGATCAGGAAGCTGTCTCTCAATTATTTGCAACTGTCTGCCTCAGAAGCTAGATTTCGTGATGATGATGATGACGCGTATAGGAAAAGGAGGTCAAAAAAACGAGGAGGTGATATCAGCTACAACAACCTTGTGAACGTTACTGATTATCCTCTTTCAAAGAATGAGATAAACAAGATTCGTCGATCACAGGTATTACATTATGCGTTTTAACAACCCTTGCAAACTAGGCATTTGTGGTTTCTAATGTATTCGAATATGATTTTCACATGATAATTTAATGACTGTGCCATGTCTTGACTTCTAGGTACCTCAAATTAGCGACACATTATGGCATCTCCAGGGAAAAAATATGTTACCAGCGATATGGTTCATATTTAACCGTAGAGGATGTGATGCAGCTGTACAGTATGTTGAAAATTTTCAGCTTTTAGATGATTGCGAGAAGAGCGAGGTTGAGTTGGCCTTGAAGAAGTTTCGCGTTCTTTATCCAGATGCAGTGAGAGAGAGTGCAGAGAAAGGACTGCTTAGGGGAATCGCTGCGCATCATGCAGGTTGTCTACCTCTTTGGAAATCTTTCATTGAGGAACTGTTTCAGCGAGGACTTGTTAAGGTAGTCTTTGCTACTGAGACACTTGCTGCTGGAATAAACATGCCCGCTAGAACGGCTGTTATTTCGTGTCTAACCAAAAAGGCTGGTAGTGAACGAATACAGTTGGGTCCTAACGAATTGTTCCAGATGGCTGGGCGTGCTGGACGTAGAGGCATTGATGAGAAGGGTTATACTGTGCTGGTTCAGACTGCTTTTGAAGGCGCTGAAGAGTGCTGCAAACTTGTTTTTGCTGGAGTTAAACCTCTCGTGTCACAGTTTACTGCTTCATATGGCATGGTGCTGAATCTGGTAGCTGGTTCAAAAGTTACTCGTAAATCAAGTGGAAATGAGGACGGGAAAGTCTTACAAGCAGGGAGAAGTCTGGAAGAAGCCAAGAAATTAGTTGAAAAGAGTTTTGGAAACTATGTGAGCAGCAATGTGATGGTTGCCGCAAAGGAGGAACTTGCTGAAATTGACAAGAAGATCGAGATTCTGTCATCCGAAATAAGCGATGAAGCAATAGATAAGAAGAGTAAGAAACTTCTTTCAGCGAGGGACTACAATGAGATCACTGTACTGAAGCAAGAGCTGCGGGAGGAGAAACGCAAGCGTGCTGAACTACGAAGAAGGATGGAGCTCGAAAGGTTCTCCGCGCTAAAACCTCTATTAAAAGGGATGGAAGAGGGTAACTTACCATTTATTTGTTTGGAGTTCAAGGATTCTGAAGGGAAGCAGCAGTCAGTCCCTGCTGTTTACTTAGGACATATTGATTCATTTCAAGGTTCCAAACTTCAGAAGATGATATCTTTGGATGAGTCGTTTGCGTTGAGCATAATTGAGGATGAGCTGGCGGCAAATGAACCTGGAAAGCCTATTGTTAAACCATCTTACTATGTGGCCCTTGGCTCTGATAACTCGTGGTATCTCTTTACTGAGAAGTGGATAAGGACTGTCTACAGAACTGGTTTCCCTAACATTGCTTTAGCGCTTGGAGATGCTTTGCCTCGAGAAATCATGAAGACTCTCCTGGATAAAGCAGATATGCAGTGGGATAAACTAGCTGAATCCGAACTTGGAAGTTTGTGGAGATTGGAAGGATCTCTAGAGACATGGTCCTGGAGTTTAAACGTACCTGTCCTTAGCAGCCTTTCCAATGAAGAAGAGGTCTTACATATATCCCAAGAGTATGATAATGCTGCGGAACAGTACAGGGAACAAAGGAGCAAAGTGTCTCGTTTGAAGAAGAAGATGTCTCGGTCATCAGGGTTCAGAGAGTACAGGAAAATTCTAGAGAACGCTAATCTGACGGTTGAGAAGATGAAACGGCTCAAGGCGAGATCCAGACGCCTCATAAACCGTTTAGAGCAGATTGAACCGTCTGGTTGGAAAGATTTCATGCGCATAAGCAATGTGATTCACGAAAGCAGAGCATTGGACATTAACACACACCTGATATTTCCTCTGGGAGAAACAGCTGCTGCAATCCGAGGAGAAAACGAGCTCTGGCTTGCAATGGTCCTCCGGAACAAAGCCCTGGTGGATCTCAAGCCTCCTCAATTAGCTGGTGTATGTGCAAGTTTAGTTTCAGAGGGCATAAAAGTTCGACCTTGGAGAGACAACAACTATATTTACGAGCCATCTGATACAGTAGTAGACATGGTTAATTTCTTACAAGAACAGAGAAACTCTCTTATAAAGCTTCAAGAGAAGCACGAGGTCATGATTCCATGTTGTTTGGATGTTCAGTTCTCCGGTATGGTTGAAGCTTGGGCTTCTGGATTAAGTTGGAAAGAAATGATGATGGAATGTGCAATGGACGAAGGTGATCTTGCTCGTCTGTTACGACGCACCATTGATCTCTTGGCTCAGATTCCTAAGTTGCCTGATATTGACCCGGTCCTGCAACGCAGCGCAGCAGCTGCAGCAGACATCATGGACCGTCCACCAATCAGTGAGCTTGCCGGTTAAAAGAAGCTCCACATTAGCTCGGTCTTTAGTGACCCATTGGCAAGATATAATTAGATGTAAACAATGGAGATACAGGAACAAATTTTTCATTCAGATTAATGTTGGAAAGAATAGGAGTAAAGAAAGAAGAAATTTTGAGTTAATGTTACAACATACAAAATGCTTATATACACAATTAGGGAAACAAGACTTTGAAGGCTTGGGCAGTTAAATCCTTTTAGTATTCCTTCGATTTTTCCCCTCCCTCCCTTTTTCTTTTCTGTGAGAATACAACAGGGACCAGAGATAGCAACAGAAGTGAGAGCCATCTCATCATGTTCCTTCTCTTCTGACAAAGCTCAATGCTGAGTATAACAAGCAAAGAATGGGCAACCTTTTATCTCTCAAAAAGTGCGAAGTTACTCTATTCACGAGCGTTTTCTGGTGGTAACTGGTAAGTGAAAGATGTCATTGGCTGGGGAGAAGATTTTGGTATCTTTGTTTTCTCCTTTGCTTAATCAAATCACTGCAAACAGAGTCCTCTCCAAGTGGTAAACCGCTTTGGTTCAAAATTTTCCTCCTCTTAGCACGATGCAACACATCCTCGGTATCTAGTACATAGGATACCTGAAGAGAATACCCGACAATTCTTCTTAAAAAGACAAGCTTAAAGTGGAAACTCACAGTGGTAATCAGGAAAAGAGACTGTACCTTTGAAGAACTACAGGTTATCTTACATTCCAAACCGTTGATAATTTTAACTTCATCCGTGGTGCATAGTTCACTGTTACCACCATTTTTACGCTTATTCCTGGGAGGAAAAAAAAGAGTTCATCTGATTTGTGTCCCCTTTAGTTTTAAGATGAGATAGTACTTAGTTAATTTTCTTGACTTACCGTTTTAAATAGATTCGAGGACTCTCTTTCGCATTAGGTTGATCGGAAAGGAACACATTGTGGAGGTAAGTTGCAAAAGTCGGGTCCATGGATATGGATGTCACATCGAGCTTATCATGTCCGTAGTCCAGAAGCTGAATAGAGAGTTTGGTTGGTGTTGATAGGTCCTGCAGAAATAAAAATGCAAGAAGATACATAACTTATGAAGTTCCTCGGTCATAAGCTTGCTTTGTCCAAACTGTGCAAGGGTAAAAAATACTTACACATTCAATGCGGTAAATATCCTCATCTGGAAGAAGAACACGAGTATTTTCATAATAAACAGCATCAAGAAACTTTTCAGGCTTTCTGGATTTTTCATAAGCATATAACTGTTGTAATCTGTTGTCCATCTCATCAGCGGCTACTACCTGGAGCTGGAGGATCCACAATGGTCAGTTAAAACCACAAGTGAAGAATAATAAATAAAGAGATCAAGACTGTCCATCCAAAAGGAAAACTTACATGCTTGATGAGCTTATAGATCAGTTTGTCCAATGTGAAAAGAATATATGACTGAGTCCCAATTATTGCTCGGCAATCATCTTCAAACTTGGAATTATCAGATGTACCATCGAGTAAATTGTAGAGAGCATTCATGAATCTGTTCCAACTAGATGTGTAAGCAGCAACACATATTACTGTAGCAGTTGCATGAAATAATTGCAAGGGTTAGTCACCTGGCGTACGAATCAGCAGGGTTTGTTGAATTTGATGTCTTCCACTTTTTTTCTGGAGATGATGAGTTGATCTTTGCTGATAACACTCTGTCATACAAAATCTGTATAGAGAGAGTAACCGCAAAAGTCAGCCTCACGAAAGATTCTAGCCTCATTGATATGCAGATTGAAAAAATGATATGTTTTACCTGATGAAGCCTGAAAAGAACATAGAAAGAATCATTCCCATAAAAGACTTTGGAGTTCTTTCGAGAATCATCTTTGTCCTTATCGCGCAAAGCTGGAGGGACATACTTTGCAAGAGGTTTCACATGCAGCATGTTTCTTATTGACATGGACAGCACAGGCTTATCTCCTTCAGCACCATCATGGGCATCAGACATACCTTCTTCAGCTTCTCCTTCACTTTCTGCTTTATTATTATGGTCCATATCATCTTCACGATAACAATCTTCACCATCACCTGAGTCAGTTCCAGAAACATCACCGTTCTCAGATGTGTTTCCACTGCCATCTGATGATCTTGGGGCACTTGCATCACCTTCATCATCTGCATTAGCATCATCATTCTCCTTAATTTTGCTGAGAGTCTCCAACTCATTCTCTGCATGAACTGCAAAGTTATCTTCCTCAAACTCTCCAGTTGGGGAAAGTTCACCCTCCTCTCTTTCGACTTTGGTTTGTCCAGCGAACCCTTCGTTAGATCTTTGATTATTTGATATTTCTGCCAATGTCCCATTTAGAATTACTCCGTTTTCACCAATCTGTGGAATGAGTAAGTAGAATATCATATATTTCAGATCAACATTTCATATATTTGCAAGATACAAGAATTACACAAGTTCTCCATTGCGCAACAATACCTCTAACCGTGGGCCATTCACATGATTCGGCTTCAACTCCATCTCCATTCCACTGGTTAAAGCACTAGGCTTTGGATTACTACCGCTAAGCCCTGGTCATGTAAAAGAGGAAATGATACTATTCATCTTACAACGTGAAAAATTCCAAGAGTACTCTTATCAAGCAAAATTAAAAGTGTTTACCTGTAATGGATACAATGCTGGTTTTTCCATTCCTTTGAGGTAGCAACCCATCCACAGGCGGTGCATTTGAGTTATGCGCACGTTCAATAGAAACAGCTTGTTTGGTTTCGGGTCTTTCGTCAGGTTTAGTTAGATTCTTCGGCATTTTATCATTTTGAGTATTGTCACATGCATCTGAGGTCTTAGAAGAAGTAACATCTTTATCCAAATCACTAGCTTGCCGCACTTGATTAGTATCATTGACTTTTTGAGGGCCATTTAACCGCATAGAGTTGGCAACACTAGTTCCATTTTGAGGACTGCCCTCGCTTGCACTACCACTTTTTAAATTCTGGTTCGTAGACTTGACAGCATCTTGTCGGTCTTCAGCACCTTGAGGGCGAGAAGGAACACCAAATAATGGTTCCAAAAACTCTGTCCATACCTTCATTACTTTATCTAACTGTTCTGTTGAACACATTTCTCCACATGAGTACTTGATCAGCTGATACAGATCTTCGTGAAGATCAGGATCTTGATAATCAAAACTCATATTGGAAGAGATTGTTCGTCTATTTCCAGCCGCAAGAGCAAGAAGTGCATCATCTTCAGTTCGATTCTTTACAGAGATCTCTTTTATCTCTGCCAGCAACGCTGCAGTGAACAATACTATTGTAAGTAGATTTCACTTAGAGCATTTTCTCTTATAATATAAATGAGTAACGAGAAAAAAAACCTTTTGTGCTCAGATTCTTTGAATCCTGCTGTTTGAAATAAAAACTGCGATGATCAAGTGATCTGTGGTAGTTCTTTGTATATATGTCAGCCCAGACTTTGTTAAACTCAGTACGACACCTTGACCATTCTTCTTGCTTCTGTTTCAGACGTGTCAGTATTACGGGTAAAGCAAGATATGCATTCTTCCTTAACAAATCCAACACATCAAGGCCGTGGTCACCGTATAACCGTTCTATGCATCTTAGGTTTAGAGCTACAATACGATTAACAAAACAAGATGCATCAATTCAGATCAGTTCTGCTATAAGAGATGAGCTCAATATTTATGATGTTGTTGTTCATGCCAGCTTTATATGTATACCTGTGAGGTGATCCTCGATACAGATGGGAGTGTCGGTTTTCAATTCATTACTATTCATCTTTGCTAATAACTCTTCCACTCGATTCGTAGCCGACACCACAGACTCTAATAACATGTCAAGCTCAAACCTAAAGAACAGCAACATACAAATATTTACTCAACAAATAACAGAAGACAGTCAGATTTTGAGATTACCAACATAACATGACATTAGTATACATTAATCACTAACCTGTCATCTTCACATTTAAATAGGCTCTCTTCGTATTGGTTCTTGCGCATGTGTTTAAATGAATAGTCTTCACTTCCTGAAGTGACAGAGACCCAATGATCATTAAGCACTTGGCTACCAATCTCCATTTTTTGGCTTGCTATAGGAATTGGGTACTGCAGGAAAACAATATATGCACATGTAACTAATGAAGCAACAAAAAATTAACCAAGTGGAGTAGATTTGGCATGATGAACTGTAGCACCATACATTCTTTGGAAGTAAACGATAACTAGGTGTGCATTGTTCACAGTTTGAGAGATCTAGTTCACTGATAGGTTTAGCCCATTTTTGACTCGCTGCTGCCTTTTCAAGCCTCTCCTTTTCGCGGTCTCTTTCTCTATACCTTTGAATCTTCTCACGTTCTCGGTCTGTTTCTATGTCCTGTGACTTGGTAGGTTGAGGACATTTGCCTTCACTCCACAACGATTCTGTAGTTGTAGAAATTTAATGGTTAGAGTCAATTCAATACGTCTGGAGAGAAAACATCAGACCTATGTTATAAAAAATTGCTAGACTTACTCTTAGACACAATACCAGAAAGTAATCCATCTGCAGAAAAGAATACAAAAAGGGTCAAAATTTTAACCATTAACCGGCGAATGTAAGAAGAGAAAGAGCACAAGTTTAGCAAATTACCATTCTTGTCACACTGTGCCAAAAAGACTCTGAAGGCATCCATAAGGTCTGGATATACTCCAATTAAATTTCTCACCTAATAACCAAGAATATTTGTGAATGAGTCAATGATAGGCAAATTGACTAATCTTCCCCAATTTAACAATGCAGTGAGAAAATATAAGTCAGCAAAAAAACATACCAAAGACTGCAGTTCTGGTTGGCTGATGATCTCCTTTGAATAGAGATTAAGACATCGCAAGAACTCCTGGTTGTCAGCGGTATCAAGCTTTGCCTTCACTCTATCAACAAAAGCAAGTTCTTGGCTATGACCTGTCATCACATCAGTCAAATTTAAGAACACAAGACTCGCAGATCGATGTAGCACGAACTCACTCCTAACTAACTCAGACGTATAAAATAAAGGAAAACGAGAGATCTGCTATTCGTAGCACCTTTTTCATCATAAGTAGATGAACTGGGAATGGCATGATTGGACACTTCAGCAGAATCATCATCCCTAAGTGTCAGCTTCTTTTTGTTTAGGAAATGATCTTTCTGGCTATCGTGTTCAATACCTCTGAAATCTTTCCTGTCTCTGTCATCCATGTAATCATTCTTTTTGTCAATGCGTCTCACTTCTTCTTTACTTTCTTTCAACAAAGGCCTTTCATGGTCTACGTCCATATGTTCGGTTTTCAGGGCACGGTCAGGATGCGAAGTAACGATCCGGTCCTTCTGTAACAAGTGATACGTCTAAGAATTGAAATTTTCGATTGCACAGTAAGCCTAGTGAAAAAAACTATTTAAAGAAAACAATAGTGAAATTAACCTTATCAAGATCTATTTGACGCATGGTGGGAAAAGACTTAATGCCTCTATCACGTAATGGGATTTTTAAAGAATCATTAGTAGAGGCAGTTGCTGAAGTATCAGGGAGAAAGTGAGTGAACTCCCCAAGCAAATCGTGATGGTCCCGGAAAAGGATAGCCACCTACAAGATAAACAATATCAAACTAAGACAAGAAGGGAAACCAAAACACTATACCACAAATGGCTACACACAAACACACACCTCATGGTAGACCTCAGTAATGGACTTGTTTTCCTTTCTATACATGTTCAAAATGTCTAAAAATGATTTGTATACACGATCATCGCCTTGAAACCTTGTCTGCAGATATAACAATAGTTAAGAAGCAAGTAGCAAAGATAAATGCACCACAATCAAAAAATTAAACTACCTTAATCTTGTTGACAAAACTAATAGCTTCCTCAAACTCAACAGGCTTCTTAGGCGTAGGTTGGTCATCCTCAGGTAAGAGAGTTATCTCGAAACCTTTTGGCAAGAAAGTATTAAACCCCAAAATCAATTCCCTGTTCCCTTTGAAAAGTTCTTTCACCCTTACAATAACACCAGTAGTATCAACCCTAACAATGACAAAAATAACATTACATTTCCAAAATTGAACTTATACCTCAACAGTGAGCAAAAAAAAAAAAAATACCTCTGAGCTTTAAAATCTTTCATAACCTCAAGAAACTCATCGTACTTCTCACGTTTATCTTGAAACTTATCCTTGACAGCTTTGAGATATGCAAGTGCATCATTCGTAGTTAGCTTCTGTGCACTACTTCCTCCAACCATGGTTTATAATTTTGCCAGAGCTTCATCAAACCCAACACCAAAAAAAACTTAGTAGCTAAATAGATCACCACACTGTGCATCTCGAAAGCAAACGCAATTTCACCAAAACTAAAAGGGTTTGAGAATTTGGGTAAAACAAACAAGTCCACGAATTTGAGGATTCATGTTAAAATTTAGCTACAGGGCAGAAATAAAAATAAATCCTTTTTTGATCTTTTTTAAAAATCAAGAAAACCACATCTTATCATTTCAAGAACACTTCAATCAAAGCAAACAAAAAGACAATCTCAAGTAAAAGAAGTAGATCTAAGCAAGTAGAGGAACAATCAAAGCAAAAAAAAATCGAGAAAAAAAAAAGAAACAATGAAGTCGATCTTAACTTAATCCTCAGATTAAATTCACATTACGGCGCTCCGAGATAAGAATTTTACAGAAGGAAAAAAAAAAAAAAAACGCTTCGAGAAAAATGAAAGAGAAAGAAGAAAGATGATCGTAGAGTTACCGAATTGCGCAGAGAGACACAAGTCTACAAGCACAAGCCTTTCCTTCTCCTCCTTACCGCACACGGTAACACCACACCACAAAGACAAGACTTTAAACCAGACACAAAACTAAAAAGAAAGAAAAAACTTAATTATATGGCTACAAAATTTTTAGTTAAAAATAAAATTTTTAGGATTGGTGAAGATGAGAGACGCCTCAAGGTTTTTTATTTCTTTATTTATTTTTACGTGATGATGTAATGTAATTTTTTTTTTATTGTTTTAGGTTATATTATAATATATTATAAGATATGGGTGTAATAATTATTTTTATTAAGTAATTAAGATCTGTTTTTTATTTATTAATCCTCTTATTGTTTGTTTTTCCTTCATATATTATCAATAACATAATACAAATCTTTAACAAAAAAACATAATTAAAAAAAGGAACATATCTATATATATAGTAAAAATGGTAGAAAAATATTTCCTATCGATGATGGGAAATATATATATATATATATATGTATTTGTATATATATGAAATATACAACTTAGCGACAACCATTGCTAGGTTGCTTGTAGGTTGAGTTTACCGGTTATAGTCGGTGAGGTTAATTGAGGGGATTAATTAGGGTGCATTGTTGAGCTAGGGGAATTGGATTTTTTCTTTTGGGTTATTTTAGGACCTTGCAATTTTGGGTGTTTGTGAAAGTGGCGATTTTGTGATTTTTGGTGTGATGGTTGAGGAAAATTTAACTATCAATGCCATGTGCTAGAATTAGTAAATCCAAGGGCTTTTTTTATGAAATTTAGAATAGATTTTTTTGCCAGTTTCTTTAAGGTGGCTTTGTTTGTTTTGTAACATTTTAAAGGTTTTAGGTTAAACTTTTTCAACTTACAAAGGATGATGGTTTTAGAAGTAAGACTATTCCAATAAAAATATTCTTCAATCTCGCGTCGGTTCAATAATAAATTTACTAAATACTCTTTGAATCATAATCATATAGTTTAGGTAAACAAAACAGATGTGGATGATTTAGTGACTTTGTTTATGTAATATTACAGTGAAACTTTTGTCAAAATTGGGCATTTGGTCTAGTGGTATGATTCTCGCTTAGGGTGCGAGAGGTCCCAAGTTCAATTCTTGGAATGGCCCTTTTCTTCAAAAGTGTTTTTAATCCTTGACTTTTTTAATTACTTCTCCTATCCCACTTCATTATTTTTGGGCCAAAGTATTGAAATTTTGCACACATTTGGTTAAAGTAATTTGTTGTTAACGGCCCATATTGTACCTTGAAAAGGCCTAACTATGATTTATATACTTTTTTTTTTTTACCTAAAGTTTGTATATTTAATATCAGATTTAGCTAGTCTTCAGTGAATTTACTCTTCAGTACTATCTTCTATAATTATAACTTTTAATTAATTCAAGGTTTTGGGAAAACATACACTAGTTTGATATTAGTTTTTTTTTTTTTTTTGATATTAGTTAAGAAGAATAAGTTTTCACTTTCCATAAACCTATCATTAGAGCTGAAAAAATATAATTAAAATCGAAAGTCTAGAAAACCAATTTAATTAAATATTACCGCATATATTTTTTAAAAAAAGAACCTTAGTAAAGTTTTAACCAAAAAAAAAAATGCCTCCGTGAAGTTTGCAAACTTAACAATGAATTGGTGAAAGAAACAAGAAAACACGAAACAATGAACTTGTGATGTAGACATGTAGTGGACTTGGTTAAAAATTGATGCATGTTGGGTGTTTCCCAAATATGGTCGGTGTTTCCCAAATATGGTCGCCTTCATCTCGGATCTAGGTTCGAACCGCAAGGTAGCTTCATGGTGTAAAGAAACAATATCATTCTAGATATGTCAAGTGTATATTTGTAATTAACTACTATCCACCTCCTCTCCAAGGTCTCTAAGTGTATAAGTATCTTCACGATTGTTCATAATAAAACATCACATTTAGTATACATTTTCTATATGGTATCAGAGCAATAACGATACCTAGACCTAATTTTCTTTTTCTCAGCCGCTGTTCTCAAATTTTCTTTCTCATCCTCTCCTACACTCTCCTATCATGTCGTCCACATACACCAATGATTCTCTCCTTGAGGTCACACCCACCACCGAAGTTGTGCCTCTCACAACTCCCTCTCTGCTCAACATCAACATGATTAATGTCACCAAGCTTTCCTCCACCAACTACCTCATGTGGAGCCACCAAGTCCATGCGTTGCTTGACGGATACGATCTTGTCTCGTACCTTGACGGATCTGTTGCTCCCCTGGAACCCACGGTGACCACTGGCGGTGTCACCTCTATCAACCCCAAATACACCACCTGGAAGCGGCAAGATAAGCTGCTTTACAGTACCCTCCTTGGTGCCATCTCCCTCACTATTCAATCGATCCTATCTCGTGCCACCACCGCTGCTAAAGTATGGTCCACTTTCGCCTCCACCTACGCCAGTCCAAGCAGAGGTCACATCCGTCATCTGAAACACCAAATTGAGAACTGGAAGAAAGGCACTTGATCCATTGATGAGTATGTCCAAGGGCTGACCATCAGATTTGATCAGCATGCTCTCCTCGGCAAGCCGGAAGATCATGATGACCAGATTGAGTGCATTCTCAAAGGCCTCCCTGATGAATACAAACCCATCGTTGATCAAACCGAAGGACGTGAGGTCTCGCCAACCATCACCGAGCTGCACGAGAAACTTCTAAATCATGAGGTGAAGCTCTCGACTGCTCCCAAGCAACCTCCTTTCCCATCACTGCTAACTACACCAACAACCACAACCGTAACAACTCCAAACCCAACTCGCAGCGTCAATCCTCTCCCAACTCCGGCTGGTCCAACAACCAATCATCTGGTCAAAACCGCTCCAACATACCGTATCTTGGTCGTTGCCAGATCTGTGGCACACAAGGTCACTCTGTGCGGCGTTGTCCCCAATATCAGTCTTCTTCTAAGCCTCCTCTGCTGCCCACTCTACCTACACAGTGGCTCCCTCGAGCGAACCTTGCTCACGGATCGTCATCCAATCCTTGGGTCATGGACACAGGTGCAACACATCATATCACCTCTGACTTAGCCAATCTCTCTCTCCACCACCCTTACAATGGTGGTGAAGAAGTTGTCATTGGTGACGGTACTGGTCTCCCAATCCTCAACACGGGTTCCCTCTCTACTCCCTCGTCCTCTCGTCCTCTTACTCTTACTAATGTGCTTCATGTACCTATGCCTTTGTCACCGCCGTTTACCTCATAAACCGCATGCCCACACCAGTTCTCCGACTCTCATCTCCCTTCCACCTTCTCTTTGGCACCGCCCCAAATTATTCCAAACTCAAAGTCTTCGGTTGCCTTTGCTTTCCTTGGCTTCGCCCATACAACTCTCACAAACTTGAGCCTTGTTCCAGTCCCTGCATCTTCTTAGGTTATTCCCTTACCCAAAGTGCCTTCCTTTGTTTCGACCCTTCAATCTCTCGTTTGTATATATCTCGACATGTTCGTTTTGTCGAAGATAAATTTCCATTCTCCGAGCTTTCGTTGCCTCCAGAAACACCTGCTTCGACACGTTGGGTGCCTCCAGCTGCAGTGATTCCACTCGTCGACTCGTCTCCAGCTCCTCCGCCGGACCCGAGTCTCGATTCGTCACCACCAACCGCACCGTTGCTTTCCCCATCAGTTTCGACAACACACTCCTCAACCAACGATCCAAACACATCATCCCCTGATCCTGAGTCCACCTCTCCCTCGACGTCTTCGTCGTCGGATTTCGGATCTCCATCTGCCTCGTCGTTTCCATCATCTTCAACCCCGATAATCGATTATGAAGTTTCTCAGGCCCAACAACACCAACCACACCACGATCAGTCCATCAGGCCCACAAATGCACAACCCATTCGGCCCACAGCCCCAACTTCATCTCCTCAAGCCCCACAGCCAATTCCACCTCCTGGATCGTCGTCTACCTCCACTCGCTCCAACACTCAACAAAATCTGGTCCCGGTTCCTCCGTCGCACTCCATGACTACACGCTCTCAAAAAGGCATCGTCAACCCTAACAAAAAATATGCCTTTGCAATTGCTGCTGTCTCACCAGAACCCCATACCGTGATACAAGCTCTCGCCGACGACAACTGGCGCCCAACAATGTCCGACGAGTTCAACTCTCAAATATGCTACTTCACCTGGTCTCTCATTCCCCGAGAGCCTGGCCAGAACATCGTCGGTACAAAATGGATCTTCCGGCTCAAATACCACCCCAACGGCTCTGTTAATCGTTACAAAGCCCGTCTCGTTGCGAAAGGCTATAATAAACGTCCCGGTATCGACTACAACGATACCTTCAGCCCGGTGATCAAGTCAACAACAATCCGCGTCGTTTTACAGACCGCCGTCGCTTGTGACTGGCCAATTCAACAACTCGATGTCAATAACGCATTTCTTCAAGGCACTTTTATTGAAGAAGTCTACATTGAGCAGCCTCAAGATTTTGTTGATCCTAATTATCCAAATCATGTCTGCTGCCTTCACAAAGCACTCTATGGGCTCAAACAAGCTCCCCGTGCGTGGTACCAAGAACTAAGAACTTTCTTGTTGAGTGCTGGTTTCACCAATTCTTTGGCTGACGCCTCCTTATTTATTCATCACCGTGGTTCCAGCCGGATATACATCCTTGTCTATGTTGACGACATCCTCGTCACCGGGAACGACAAGGTCCTGCTTCAACAAACCCTCCATTCACTTGCCACACGTTTCAATATCAAGGATCCAGAAGACTTGCATTATTTCCTTGGTCTTGAAGCTCACTGCACCTCCGCCAGTCTTTACCTCACTCAACGCCGTTACATTCTTGATCTCCTCACACGTTGCAACATGCTCCATGCCAAACCGGTGGCGACACCAATGGCTTCCTCTCGAAAACTCACTCTTAGTTCTGGGAGTGTACTCAACGATCCCAAGGAGTATCGCTCAGTTGTCGGCAGTCTCCAATACCTAGCTTTCACTCGGCCTGACATATCATATGCTGTCAACCGTCTATCCCAATTCATGCACAGGCCGACCACTACTCACTGGCAAGCTGCCAAGCGACTACTTCGTTACTTGGCAGGCACGTCCACACATGGTCTCTTTTTCCATCGTCATAACACGGCCTCTATTCATGCGTTTTCCGACGCAGATTGGGCAGGAGACCGAGATGATTACGTCTCTACTTATGCTCACATTGTCTACATTGGGAAGAATCCCGTCTCATGGTCCTCCAAGAAGCAAAAAGGCATTGCTCGTTCATCCACTGAGGCGAAATACCGGTCCGTAGCTAACACCAGTGCAGAAATTTGTTGGCTTTGTTCGTTACTCGCAGAACTACGCATCAAGATACCATCATGTCCTGTCATCTTTTGCGACAACGTCGGAGCCACATATTTGTGTGCAAACCCGGTGTTTCATTCTCGGATGAAACATCTTGCCCTGGACTACCATTTTATACGTAACCAAATCACCGCCGACGATCTACGTGTTGCTCACGTTTCGGCAAAAGAACAGCTGGTCGATGCACTCACCAAACCACTCATTCGCGCACCGTTCAAAACGTTAACATCCAAGATTGGCGTGTCCAAGGCCCCTTCATCTTGCGGGGAGATGTAAGGAAACAATATCATTCTAGATATGTCAAGTGTATATTTGTAATTAACTACTATCGACCTCCTCTCCAAGGTCTCTAACTCCTTCTCCAAGGTCTCTAAGTGTATAAGTATCTTCACGATTTTTCATAATAAAACATCACATTTAGTATACATTTTCTATACATGGCACCTAAAACCCATAACTTCTGGCATATTTTCTCTGCAATCCGTAAGAAAAACCCGCGAACTGAAAAGCACTTGCTTCTTCTCTTTGACATCTTCCATTATGTCTTTCCCAATCGATCCACTGATATATTTTTTCGGAAACAACCGCTGAAACCTTGAGAAGCTGAGCCGAACGGTATCGGAGATTGTTGTATCTGTTGTTAACACATATCATTCATTTAGTTCTAAGACAAGAACATATATCTATATAAACCGGTAAACTAAAAATAGAGTAAATAATAGTGTATTTTGCTTACTTTTGTGGGGATGAGGTAGCAATAGTAACTTTCTTGTAAAGCAAGGCAACTTGAAGATCTCCATTAAGACATACATAGCTATCAGGAAGATAATAAGGGATCCTTATCGACAAGTCCCACTTTGCACTAAGACGTGTCTGTGTAATATTGTGCAACGTGAAATCCATAGAAGTTAATTCTATTCCAGGTGGCACTGGCGGCGACGGCGGCAATTTTGACATTAAGTCCATAATTCCGATATGAGGAAGTTTGTTGTTTAAATAATCCATAAGGCCCATCCAAGCAGCTAACATGGCTACGCCTGAAATAGCGATGATCAACACTATACCGACCTTTTCTCCTGTAGTTAGGGGTTCTTTTTCATGTTCCATTCTATCTATGGGCGATCAAATCGAAGAAAGATGAGGATATATTTTTAGAGTGCACTAAAAATATGAGAGAGCGTTTTGAAAGTGTTAGAGATCGTACGTAACTAATGTCTTCTGTAAACAGGTGTATATATATACACACAATAATTAATACATCTCCAAGTATGTTTAGGAAAATCTAATAAAGAACATATATAAAAGGAGTAGTAATTGTAATATACATCCAACTCCAACTCCAACTCCACACCCAAGATTTTAATAGATATGCATGTTTAAGAAAATCTAAAGAAAAGAAAATTAAAAGGAGTAATTAAGATTTATCCAACTCGCCTCCAAAGAAAAAAAAAAGAAAAAAAAAATTTATTCATCAAATATTTGTGTATTCAAAGAATTTCAGCTAATATATATATATATGTTTGAAGAATTCCGGTAACAATATATCTTTGAATGAGTTATATAATATAGTCAGTCTCGATCGTATGAATATTTTGAACTTCATACGAGAAAAACAAAAACAAAAAACTTCTTGGGAATTGGTGGAAAGGTAATTTTAGATATCCGTAGCTTGGGAAGAGAATCGAGCTCCAGAGAAATTTGTATATTTAGGCGTGGCAGGTCTTCGACTTTTGATTCTTGTTACATTGTCTTCACACAATTAAAGTTTTATGATTTTATTTACATGTTCAAGAAGAAAGAGGAAGACTCGATAAAACTAATTAGAATAGACTTTGATTCTGTTTGTTTGTAACTGCTCAAAACAGAGACATGGGCCTTGTGCTTCTTCTGCTCCTGATGCTACTTTCATAAAGCTATCACTTTGTAAGTCTTAACTTTAACCCTATTCAAACACGATTCCCTTCAACCATATCGCCCCTTAAAAGTCTACTAAGAGCTATTTATAAACTCAACTTATGTTATTTCCAGTCCACTTTTTGATTTTGAAATTCACATATTTTTGGTTTTGGTTTAGTGAGTAATTCCAAATAAATATTTAATTTAGTTCAATTCCATAAACCAAGTCTGGCCCCAAAATGATAGACAAGGGATTATGAGTGATAGACAAGGGATTACATAATATTCTATTTCCATATGTATATGATATTGCTTGCACAACATTCATCCACACTTGTATATATACGTGACATAGTATAATGAGAAGGGGCATCGAGTCTTCGTTTGTAACATGGTATTAGAGCCTACATACGCTGGCCCGTTAACTAGTCCGGCCTGGATAGAGGCCCGATTACCCCATTAATTGATGGCCCAAAGGAAAACTCAATTCCATCAAGATAGCTAAAAAAAGAGAGCATTTTCTCGAGGGGGAGTGATGGATTCTGTCAAGATTAATGGCTAAAAGAGCCATCATCTCGAGGGGGCGTGTGGAGAAAAGATCCCACATCTGATAGATGTAAAGGGAATTGAGTGATATATAAAGGGTTAGGGCCTCTCCACTCATTGCCAATTGGTTTTGAGTTGGAAGCCCATAGTAAAACCCGAATTTAACATGGTATCATAAAATGAATTACGATGCTTGGCGTGAGCTTTTCGAAACTCATTGCTACAGTTTCGGTGTTTACGGTCATCTCGATGGTACATCCACTCCAGCCAACGACGAATACACTCCTTGGAAGGAACGCGACGGTATCGTCAAAATGTGGATCTATGGCACCATCTCCCATTCTCTTCTCGACACCATCCTTAAAACCCGTAACAGCGCTCGTCAGATCTGGACATCCATCGAGAATCTCTTCCACGACAACAAGGAGGCACGCGCAATTCAACTTGACAATGAACTTCGCTCCCTTACCATCGGTGACCTCTCCGTCCATGACTATTGTCAAAAGCTAAAGACACTCTCCGATCTCTTAGCTAACGTTGATTCTCCTGTCACGGAACGAGTCGTGGTCATGCACATGCTTAATGGCCTCATCCAGAAATATGACAACATCAACAACATCATCCGACATCGCCAACCGTTTCCATCGTTTGCTACTGCTCGCTCCATCCTGGTTGAGGAGGAGCGTCGTCTCTCCAAACAGATCAAAACCGGAACATCTACCACCATCGGATCTTCATCTCAAACTGCGTTGTATACTTCCCCCGGTGGCAACCACAACAACAACAACAACGACAGCAATCCCCGTCACAACAACCCCCATGGCGGTAACTAAAATGGGGGTAGAGGACGTGGCCGCGGACGTGGCAGAGGACGTGTTCGCCAACAATAGAACTGGGGCAACAACTGGCGCATGCCACCTCCATGGTTCCAAACCCCAGCATCCACACCACAGTGGCCACAGCGGAACTGGCCCCAACAACCTCCCATGGCGTATATGACAACTTCCAATCCTGCTGCCGGCGTTCTCGGATCTTCTCCGTACACACCACCACCAGCTGTCCAACCAACACAACTTCCGCCAAGTCTAGCTGCGGCGTTTGGAACTATGACGGTGCAAGATCCAATAGACGGAAATTGGTACATGGACACCGGTGCTATGTCTCACCTCATGTCACAGCCAGGTACCCTACATTCTCTTTTTAATTCGAGCTCCTCCCCATCGATTGTCGTTGGTAACGGATCCTCTATTCCCACAAATTCTTTTGGTTATTTATCAGTTTTTTTCTAAACACCGACCTTTGCATCTTAGAAATGTGCTTGTTTTTCCCTCTATTATCAAAAACTTTGTCCCGGTTCGCCAATTCACTATAGATAACCTTGTTTCTGTGGAATTTGATATGTTGGTTTTTATATTAAGGACCTTCGTTCTCGGACCAGACTTCTCCGATGTAATAGCACCGGTCCTCTATACTCCATCACTTCACCACCATCGGCCACTCCATCTTCTATGTCTCCACAAGCCATGCTCTCAACGGTTCCCAACACTTTGTTGTGGCATCGTCGTCTCGGACACTTGGGAAACACAACTCTTAACTCTCTTATTTCTTCTCGTTTAATAAATTGTTCTAAAACTGACATGCCTCTTTGTCATGCTTGTCAGTTGGGGAAACACACTCGATTACCATTTGATTCTGTTATTTCGCATGTTTCTGAACCTTTTGAAATTGTTCATTCTGATGTTTGGACCTAACCAGTTCCCAGCATCACAGGAATAAAATACTATGTTATTTATCTCAATCATTTTACTCATTTTCTTTGGGTTTTTCCATTGCGAAAAAAGTTCGACGTTTTCTCAACCTTTTTAACATTCATGGCTTATGTGTCTAATCAATTTGGCCGCAGCATTAAGCTTTACAATACGATAATGGTGGTGAATATCAAAACCAAACGTTTCTCACTCATCTCTCCACCCATGACATCGTCCCTCGCTTCTCTTGTCCTCATATTTCTCAACAAAACGGCAAAGCCGAACGCACTCTCCGCACACTTAACAACTGTGTTCGTTCCCTCTTGTTTCAAGCATCAATGCCTCCTCCATATTGGGTCAAGGCACTTAAGATGGCAACTCACCTGTTCAACATCCTACCATCTTCCTCCATAAACAATTCAACTCCTTTCACAAAACTCTTCAACAAACCACCCAGCTACGATCATCTTCAGGTTTTTGGCTGCTTATGTTATCCAAATCTCCTTCCCGTCACACCTAATAAACTCGCTTTTCGTTCTACAGCTTGTGCATTCCTCAGATATCCACCTAATCACAGAGGATACCGCTGCCTTGATCTTACCACTCGCAAGGTAATTATCTCTCGTCATGTTATATTCGACGAGTCCAACTTTCCTTTCTCCAAAAATGTTCCAAACACTCCTCCTCCTACTCCTGAACCACCCGTACCTTTGTCACCTTCACCTCTTCTTCGTCTCAACCCCATCGAAACACCAGAACCCTCGGCCGTTCCATAGCCGCCTCCCTCTCCGGTACCGGTACCCTTGCCGGCTCCGGCTCCACAAGCGGTTCCTCCACCTGCGCCATCTCACCCTATGATGACACGCAGTAAACAAGGTATCTCTAAACCTAGACAACCACTATCTCTTCATACTACCACCCTCTCTCCTCTTCCTTCCTCTCATCTTAAAGCCTTAGAGGATCCTAACTGGAATCCAGCCATGCATGAGGACGTGGGATCTTGTACCACGGCCCGAGAACACTAACATTGTGCGTTCAATTTGGTGCATATGACAATCTTTCTAGGTATAAAGCACACTTGGTGGCGAATGGGAAATCTCAAGAAGTGGGTATCGATTGTGACGAGACCTTCAGTCCAGTCGTCAAGCCAGCCACCATCCGCCTCATTCTAGAATTGTCTCTCTCTCGCAAATGGCTGATCCACCAACTCGACGTAAAAAATGCCTTCCTCAACGGCACCCTCGATGAAATGGTGTACATGCATCAACCACCGGGCTTCCGTGATCCAGAAAAACCTGACCACGTCAGCTTACTCCGGCGCTACCTCTACGGCCTCAAACAGGCTCCAATAGCTTGGAATCACCGCTTCGCTCAGTATGCACGTCGTATTGGTTTTGTCCAGAGAAAATTTGACTCGTCTCTTTTCGTTTACCATCACCACACTGGCACAACATATCTTCTTCTCTATGTTGACGATATTGGTCTCACCTCTTCGTCAACGCAACTACTCAACCAGATCATTTCTTCCCTCAGAAACGAATTTGAGATGACCAACCTCAAGGAGCTTCACTACTTTCTCGGTATCGCCATCAAAAGGAACACATCTGGCCTATTTCTCAATCAACGCAACTATGCGGCGGATATTCTTCATCGTGCTAACATAACACACTCCAACCCTTGCACAACTCCGGCCGATACTCGCACCAAACTCGAAGCCGCCGTTGGTCCCTCTGTCGAAAACCCAACACTCTACCGGAGCCCTACAATATTTAACCTTCACTCGCCCGAACATCTCTTTTGCTGTCCAACAAGTCTGCTTATTTATGCATGATCCAAGTGAGATTCATTTTAAAGCACTAAAACGTATTCTTTGGTATGTTAAAGGCACGCTTGACTTTGGACTCCAGCTATATCCGACCACATCCACTGGTGTAGTTACTTACACTGACGCTGATTGGGCGGGCTGTCCTACGACCCGACGCTCCACTTCAGGCTACTACATCTTCCACGGTGACAACCTCATTTCATGGTCTGCCAAGCGCCAGCACACCGTCTCCCGTTCCAGTGCTGAAGTCGAGTATAGAGGCGTAGCCAATGCCGTCGCGGAGACAACTTGGTTTCGTAATATTCCTATGGACAAATCCCACTTTGCACTAAGACGAGTCTCTGTAATATTAAGCACCGTGAAATCCATAGAAGCTAATGTTATAACCGGTGGCGGGATTTTGTTATGAGGGATTATGAATACCCAAATGAGAAACGGAAAAGAAATAACAAAGGCTGTGGTCAAAACGCAGTTGAACACTGCGCAGTACCTCCTCATCGATTCGTCGTCTCTCTCTCTCATACCGTATCGAGAGAGTTTGATAGATGTTTGAGATGGTAAATTAATGATTAGGAAGGAGTTCATATATATATATAATCGACCATAACCATTATACTTATTATTTAGGATATAGTACTTTTTCTTCTATAAGTATGTCTATTTCTTGATTTTGGAAGCGATCTAATATTTCCATTATTCTATTTCCTCTTTTCTTAAGAGTGTTTCATTTTAAATTTTTTTTATATAGTCTTTTTCTATTTTTCTATTTCCTCAATTTTTTTTTAATTGCATGTTTTTTCCAATTTCTTCTACTAACTCAAACATCCTTACAATTTGTTCTCTAGCCTCTAGAATAAGGGTTAGGTTAACATATCACCTGGATTATTTATTGTTGGGCCTGAAATCCACCAATATGTCAGGATCTTTTACTAAAGTCCCGACATAAAAATAAAAGGACATGTACATCATCCACGATACCAAAATACGAAGAGTTCGGTACCAAAGTAATTTAGCTCGCGGAGCTCTCTAGAGTTCGGGAAACCCATAAAGTTCTTAAGACCATGTATAACGGTGTTGCTCCCCCAGTTGTCCACTCAAAATTTTTTAATTAAAAATTAATAAAATAATATAAAAGAGAGGAGGAGAGAGAACTATTCTTAAAGTTCTTGGAGAGAAACATTTCTCAGTTTAATTCTACACCTGCCAGCTTCCTATTAGTTACATAATAAAATATTTAAAGATTTTTTTGAGAAACGGGAAGATTTTTTTGAAGACTAATACCAGCAAATTTCTACGGGCAATATGACATATCCTGTGTATATATATGTGATATTGGTGTAAGAATATATATTTCATTAGAGTTAAAAAATTAAAAATATTATGGTCGCAGATATCATTAGTAATGGTATTGGACAATTGCTGATCCTGACAAAAAAAAATCTAGGTAGCGTAAAATATTCCCAAAACTTAACAATAAACTATTTGGAAAAAAAAAACGAAAAAATACAAATAAAGTGGTGTGACGGACATGAAGTTGGCCAAACATATCTGCACTTTGGATGTTTCCCAAACACATTCGCCTTCATCTCCGATCCAGGTTCAAACCTCAAAGTGGCTTCATGGCACGCATAGTTTATAACTCCTGTCGCTTTTTTTCTACAATCGGTAAGAGAAAACAGCGATGTGAAGTGCACTTCCTTCTTTATTTTTATATCTTCTATAATGTCTTTTCCAATCGAACCGCTGATATTTTCACCGGAAACAAGTGCTGAAACCTTAATAAGTTGCGAATCGTGGTATTTGATTATGTTGTAATATCGTGTATCGCGAAAGAGATTGTAGTATCTGATCATATAGAAGATTCAATTAGTTCTAAAACTACATTAAAAGAATTAAAGAATATCCATAAGTAAATTATGATAAATAGTACTAAGAAAATTATAAAAATTGCTTACTTTTGTGGGGATGAGGTAGCAAGAGTAACATTCTTGTAAAGCAAGGAAGCTTGAACATCTCCTTGAAGACATATATAATAACCAGGAAGATAATCAGGGAGACTTATGGATAAATCCCAATTTGCACTAAGACGGTTTTCTGTTATATTAAGCACCGTGAAATTCATAGAAGCTAATTTTATATCCGGCGGTGGAGTTTGTATATGCAAGCCCCAAACCAAAAGAGCTATACCACCAATAAAGGCCATGATGCAAACGACATCGCACACGCGGTGAATCGGGTCGTGACTCATTCGCGCGATTGAGTGAGTAGAGGACTTTTGTGGAGCTAGCGGGAAACGAAAGCTGAGATTGTATATATATATGTATTATACATGTTTATATGGTTAGGAATAATGAGTTATATATATACACCATATGATACATATTATTTAGGATATATGTATATTACGATTTCTATATGTGTTTCCTTTTCTATTTCTTGATTTTGGAAGCTATATACAGTATCTAGTATTCCCATTTTTAGGTTTCCTTTTTTTTTTAGTGTGTTATTACCGAGTTTACATATGTGCTCATTATCACCCACGATAACTATTTCAATATCATGTCATACTGAAAATCTTTTTGAAAATAATTTAAAAATCTAAACATATATCACATTTTGCTAGCTCTACAAAACTATTTTCGTTTGAAGTTGTGTTAGTCACAAATTATATTTTCGTTTTTGTATACTTTAGAACGTTATAATAGATAAATTTTGTTAGCTTACATATATGATTCAGTCATTACGCCTTAACATTGGTGTTGTGATAATTTAGATATCTCATTGTTTACAAAAAGCTGAGATTAGTCTAATGTACCTTAACATCTCCTCTTAAGTGCTATGCTCTCGTCTTCACTCAAGGCATATGAAGAAGATCAAGTAGGCTCATTTTTGTCTTGCTTATTCAGAGGATTTGTTATTGTTCGTGAATTTGTATGTTTAAATATTACATCATTTTGTTTTTTCATTTATTCTGAATTGATTTCTAGAACTCAAAATTCTCAATTGAAATTTGAATTTCGAAACCAAATCTCGTGGAAAACGATGACGAAACGATAGCAATATAAAAACCGTTGTCAAATGTATTAGACCTATTATTGCGAGAATTACCATAGCGTTTTCTTAATGTTACTAGATTAAGACCGGTGCTAGAGCACGAGTTGAAATTTAATCATATGCTATATATAATGAATTGAAAAAGATACATATTTTGTAAATTTTATATTGCTAATGATTCTAGATAAGTACTCGTGCAATAATACTGGTTAAATTTTATTTTATGCAAACTTTTATATATATATATATATATATATATATCATATTTTAAAATAAAATTCTAATATGTTGTATTAGTTTATGCATGTGAAGTTATTTCAACAATATATATTATACATCATGACTTGAATATCATTATAAAATTATAAAATATATGAAATTGAATATAAATATTCAAATTTTGACATGTTACTCAGTAAATTTTGTAATTCAATATATATTAATTTTAAAGAATAATATTACTAAACCTTGAATATTTTATAGATTGAAAAATTTATATATGTTTTTAAAAATTCGACTTATGGTATATCAGGAAATAAAACTAAATTTTTAATTATAATAAATAATATGATAATTTATCTGTTTCACAAAATAGACCCATATATAAAAATGAGAGGTGAAGTATATAATGATAATTAACAAATTAATATGTTAAGTTAGATATCAAAGGATTTTATTTGATTAATAATTTAATAAAGGAAATTAATATGGTAAGTTAGATGATATAAAATGATTCTTTAAAATATTCTCTTTAAGATTTTTGCAAACAACGTGATCTAGTAATAAAATTTTCAGAAAATAAATTAAAGTTGTACCCACTATTTAACTTATAACCAATTAATCTATAACCTATTTGTAACCAACTTATTAAAATTATATAGTATACAAAACAATGTTATGTACCAAAGGGGATTGAAAAATAAGATAGCAATTTTTCATTTTAAGAATACTAAACTTTTTTAATGTAGTGCAAAAGCTTCAAACGCCATAAAAAAGATCTACTAATGAATTTTTGAAGTATATTTATTGTTATGCCATTTTAGTTTTGCTTATTTAAATTTTTATTTACAACATTAACCCTTTAAAAGTTTCCAAAACAACACTACTTCATATTTTCTTTCCTAAATATTTTACATTCTATTTCAACTAAAAACTACATCAAAAACAATATGGAAAAACAAAATATGATATATAACGAATATGTAAAACTACAGCTTCTATTGTGTATTGAAAATATTCTATCTATGAATCTTTTGCAAACCAAGAAAACAACAATTTGATTCCTATTTTGTTTTCTAAAACATGTGAGTTTTGATTCTTAACGTAAGAAGAATTTCGATTCATATTTATTTAAATATTATAATTAATATATATATATATATATAAACTTAATAAAAAATTTAAAATATTACGAATATGTAAAATTAAAAAAGTTCAAAATACTAAATAATATGCTTATATAGTAGATGGGTTATAAAGACGACATGTTAGAATTAATAAATTATCATTAAATTTGTGCTAACACGGGTTAAATCCTCATTTTATTATTTGTCAACACTATTAATATTAGAATATTTGACATATAAAATTAAGTTGATTTAACTAAAATTGTGTAAAATAATTAAATCATTAGGAAAAATGTGACTTAATCATAGTGTATAAATGACTTTTTATGTATTTAGATCCCTTATTTTTTTGTTATAATAATTAAAAATCAAAATAAAATCTCAAACGCTAAACAAAACAAACTAAATATAACAAACAAATAGTCATGAAGTATATTACAGGTTAAAAAATGAATATAAACATTTATCTACACAAACGGTCGAAAAATTTAATTATTCCTCTATTTGCAAAACATCAAATATTTAACAAAAAAATAATAATAATATAAATTATATGCACGCGGTGTACCGCGTACAATGTTCTAAAATACGCTAGGCGCTAGTCGGGCGGTGCACCACCGTTTAGCGTATAGCTGTATACGCGGCTGTATATGCGGGATATATACGGTAAATATATTTTACCAAAAATATATATAGATATGAAAAATTATAAATATATTATATATATATAAATAAATAAATCTATATAATAAAAAAACAAAATAAATATTAAAATCTCTGCAAAAATACTCATGAAATTGTCAAACCAATAGTATATCAACCTTAAATTGTCAAAAATACTTATGAAATTGTCAAACCAAGTAGTCTAAAACTCAATAATTGAAATAACAAAACGAAAACAGAAAAATAAACCAATTTTAATCTTCAAATTCTTCTTCTCCGTCGACTTGTAGTATCAAAATTCAAAACTCAAACCTAGTTTAACAATGTTAAGTATTATAGTTCTATAATCAACAAGACAAAAACGATACTATAGACATGATAAAGCCAAAAAGAGAAAGGTCATATAATTGATTGTCAAAAAAAAAAAAAGATCATATAATCAAAACAAGAGAAGAGGAGTAAAGAAAACCTGAAGACTCTCTGAATATAGAATGAAGTTTGAGAAAAGTGTCACGGCAGTAGAAAATGAATAAAGCTTAGGGTTTCTTCAATTTATAGATTTCGTTTTATAGCTTGATTGAAGGTTTAAAAAAACAAAATACGAACGTATATGCGCTAACCGTATAATCGTCCGTATATACGCCGTATAAGTAAGCAAATTAGACCAACCCGTATATGTTAAAACGCTTAGACTATAAACAGTACAGTGGGTCACCATTTACCGTATACTCACCGTATATACGGCCGCATAGTCCGTATTTTAGATCATTGACCGCAGGTTAAAATCTAGTAGATAACTAAAAACTAATGGCAAAATCTGAAACTAAAATCTAAAATCTAAAAACTAAATCCAAAAACTGATTTAAAAATTAGCATCCATATACCTAATAAAATCCAAATCCATGATTCTACAAAGCCCCTTTTTTCTCAAACTTAACAATGAACTGTTGAATAAAAGAAAAAAAAAAGAAAAATTAATGAATTGGTGATGAGATGGACTTTGGTCAAATATTGACGCAGTTCGGATGGTTCCCAAACACAGTAGTCGCCTTCATCTCTTCTGATCCAGGTTCGAACCTCAAGGTGATTTCATGGCACTCATAACTCATAACTCCTGTTGTGTTTTCTCTGCAATCAGTTAGAGTAAACCGCGATGCGAACTGCACTTCCTTCTTCTTTTGTATCTCTCTTATAATGTCTTTTCCAATGGAACTGCTAATATCTTTATCGAAAACAAGAGCAGCTGAAACCTTAAGAAGCTGTGGGTCTTGGTAGTTAAGGTTGTAGTATCTGATCATATAGAAGAGATCCAAAATTATATATGGACAAATTAAAGAATTTAAAACCGGTTTAAGTAATAATAAATAGTAAAAAAAAAAAATAGTGAGGCTTGGCTTACTTTTCAGGGGATGAGGTAGCGAGAGTAACATTCTTGTAAAGAAAGGAAGCTTGAAGGTCTCCTTGAAGACATATATAATTACCAGGTAGATCATCAGAGATCCTTATGGACAAATCCCAATTTGCACTAAGACGATTCTGTGTAATATTGTGCACCGTGAACTCCATAGAAGCTAACTCTATTTTCGGAACGATGGGGATTTCGTTGAAATCTTGTATGAAATCATAAACCATAAAAGCTGGAAAAGCAAAGATACCAATAATACTAATCATAATACCAATAATACTAGACACTCCATCAGGAGCCTCATGCCTCTTCAGAGGCATGATGTCCCTTCAGGGACCTAATGCCTTATCAGAGGTCTGATGTCCCTACAGGGACATGATGCCTCATTAGAGGCATCGCCCACCTAGGCGATTAACAGCTTGAGATATTCAACAAGTCTAAACAATGTTTAAACTTGCTCTCAGGAACCGGTTTAGTGAACATATCAGCAGGATTGTCATATGTCCTTATTTTCTTCACTTGAATCCGCTTTTCATTTCTCAGGAAATGATATCTCAACATCAATATGCTTGGTCCTTTCATGGTGGACCTGATCCTTGGCTAAACCGATCGCACTCAAACTGTAACAGTATACTGTAACCTGATCATGATGCAAACCCAGATCGCCGATCAATCTTTTTTGGCCATATACCTTCCTTAGCAGCTTATGTCAAGGCTATGTACTCTGCCTCAGTAGTTGATAACGTCACAGTTGGCTGCAGAGTTGCTTTCCAGCTGATCACAGAATTACCAAAGGTAAACACATAACCAGTCATCGATCTTCTGCTATCAACATCTCCTGCATAATCAGAATCAGAATAGTCTGCAACCAGGCTTGGAGCCTCACCTCCATATATGAGGCAAACATCAGATGTACCTTTCAAGTACCTGAAAATCCTCTTCACAGCTAGCCAATGCTCTTTTCCTGGTTGTCCCATGAACCTGCTCACAACATTGACTGCATGTGCCAGATCTGGCCTTGTACAAACAATTGCATACATCAAACTTCCCACAACACTAGCATAATGAACCCGAGACATATACTCCTTTTCCTCTTCAGACTGATGAGCAAACCTGGTAAAATGAAGATTAACAACACTCGGAGTGTGAACAGGTTTTGATGATGACATATCAAACCTATTCAACACTTTCTGAATGTAGCATTTCTGTGATAAGAAAAACTTCTTCTGATTTATGTCTCTAAGGATTTCCATTCCTAGAATCTTCTTTGATGCGCCTAGATCCTTCATCTCAAACTCAACACTTAGCAGATTTTTTAATTTCTGTATATCACTCATCTGTTTGGCAGCTATAAGCATGTCGTCTTCAACAGAGAAATGGCTGTTTTTCATAAAATTATATGCTCCTACTAGAGCCAGATGTTCCTTCAACAAAGAACAAGCTGCTGTTTCAGAATCTAGATGCTCCTACTAGAGCCACATGTTCCTTCAACAAAGAACATACTGCTGTTTCGGAAGCCAAATGCTCAAACGAGCAAAAGCTTAAACGGGCCAGAAGTTCCAGCGAGCCAGATGCCAACGAGCCAGATGCTCAAACGATTCAGATGCTCAAAAGAGCCAGAAGCTCCAACGAGCCAGATGCTCAAACGATTCAGAAGCTCCGCTAGAAGCTAGAATTCCTCGTTGAAGTCAAATACTTCTTCAGAATCCAGAATACCTCACTTAGGCTAAATTCTTCTTCAGAAAACAGAATGCCTTATATAGGCCAACTAATCCACCATGAGCCGGATGCCTTGAGTCTCTACAAAAGCCTAGTAAAAGCCTTGTACACCTTACACATTCTTTTACACCTTTGTAGAGGTCTTCAGAGATTTCAAGTCACACAAGACGAACATACTCCACCTTGACGACGAAATCTCATTGACTTCAACTTCAACTCCTTGTAGGCTTTTGGGGGAACCTTTTGTCTTCATCTAGAAATGAAAGACCTGGAGCAGATCCAAGTGACTGGCTTGGTCACCAGATCAGCTGCATTCTCAGACGTGTGCACCTTCTGTAGTAAAATCACACCTGAAACTGATAACTCTCAGATCTTGTGATATCTTACTTACATGTGCTTCTTTCTACCATGATACACTTGATTCTTAGCCAGACATAAAGCACTCTAACTATCACAGTGTAGCTGAACTCCACCTTGCTCAACGCCCTAGGAGCCTGTTCTTTAGCTTCCGCTGTCGTCTCATCAAAGGCTGTCTATCCCACCATGGGCGTTGTTGATACCGCGATTCGCATTCCGGGTTATGGGCCGAGGCCCAAGATGCACTGACTAAATGGGCCCAAACCCAATGCGAAGGGAGCCTGCTAAGCCCGCCGAGCGAAGAAAAGCGATGCTAACTGATCTCCCATGTCACTTCGGAGATCGGGAAACGGTCAAAAGATTCTCTGTATTAAGTTAGCTTAAATGAGAAAGCAAGATTAACGGAGTGAATTGATTTGGTATTTAATTGTAATACAGTGGAATAAATAGCGGGGGTATGATGACTGTAGAGGGGATGGAAAAAATTCTAAACGAATAATAACACACGTTTTCAGTTTATAACACTTAGTCTAAGAATAGAGTTCGGAACCTTTGACAACAATAGTATCCTCTGCTCGGAAAAACACCTTGGAAGGAGAACTCAGATCCAGTTCTCACATTTGGCGCTAGAAGGAGGGGCTAACTTTCACTTGCACTCTGAATAGTTCCGACTTTCATCTTTCAACCTCGCTATGGCCCACGAATCTCCCAATCAGGTAACTATGGAGTCAATCCAGAAACTCTTGCAAGATCTGGTAGAAAAATCAGACCGCCAGCAAGCAACATCTATCACTTTTTCCGAACGCCTTGCAAGTTAGGAAGGGCGAGTCTCCACTCGTCTGAAAGCAGTTGTCGGTTCGGTCGCTGATCTTTCAGCCTCCCACCGGGCCTATGCCGACCGTGTAGACCTCCTTTCTGTCGAGCAGAATCTGCCGCGGTGCACTCCGGACCTCTCCGGCGTACTCCCGCCCCTCAATCTGCAGCAAGCGTCGGCGGCGGCAAACCCAGGGAATAACACCAACCCACATCCTGCTGGGGATAATCGTACCCCGGTCCAGCCCGAAGTCTCTACTTCCTCGGTGCCCTCGGCTCGGGTTCCTCCTCTTGTGGGAGGGAATCCTTTTCAGGAGAACCTTACCCCGGGTACTGCAGCCAACCCCGAACTCCATTGAATTCAGGATGAGATCCGAGACATGCGGTCTATGGTGCATAATGCTACTACTTCAGGACCGGATATCTCTCGGGTAATCGAAGAGTCAAAACGGTCTCCTTTTTCTGACCACATAGCCAGAGTCCGTGTAAAGGATGTCGGAAAAAATAAAATTTGCTAGTTACGAAGGAAAAGGAGATCCAGCTGCGCACCTCAAGAGCTTCCTACTCACAGTAAGTTGAGTGGACCTTGAGCCTCACGAGCCGGACGCCGGCTACTGCAAACTGTTCGCTGAAACTTTCTACGGACCCACTCTGCTCTGGTTCGGGTCCTTGGCCTCCGGCTCCATCAGTAACTTTATGGAATTTTGACGTCTTTTATCAAGCAGTACTCGAGCTTGATGGAAACAGCCGTAACGGACGCACAACTATGGAACCTTAGCCAAAAAGCTGGAGAGTCACTCCGCTCATACATCACAAAGTTTAAGGAGGTCCAAGTCCAGATACCCGGGTTTTTGGACTCAACCGCCTTAGCCGCTCTGAAAAAAGGCCTTTGGCACGAGTCTCGCTTCCGGGAGGAGTTGACTATGAACCGGTTTGCTACCATCCAGGATGCTCTTCATCGAGCTTTGAACTGGATAATAGCAGAAGAAGAAAAAGCCACGGGTGTCGAGAAGCATAAAGCAATCTCCAAGCCCCGTTTCGAATCTCCTGTTAAAAAGATACCTCCATCAATTCTGAAGTCAGGACCCGGAGCTTACGCGGTCGACAAGTCACCACAAAAAGGTTCCCCTAAGGTTTCACCATCCAAACCACCATTTTCACCACGCTCTAAGAGTGGAGTGCCCCCAAGTAACAAATGGGTCCGAGACGAGAACGCGTACTGTACGCTTCACAAAACTAACGGACACTCAACTCGGGATTGCAAGAAGTTAATGCACCTTCTTGCTGAAAAATTTGTGTTTGGCAAGATGCCGAATGTTTCGATTGACGAGATGGACCCATAAACGGTGTCCGAACTCTGTGAAGATGTTCCCTTACCTAAAAAGTTAAAGCTGGCTCGAGAGGACGCAGGTCCTAAGAAGCGAATCGACGTAATCATGGGAGGTTCATGGTTGTTTCACAATTCAATAACAGCAATCAAAGACCACCAGCGTAAGCTCACTAGTCCAGCACCTAAACGGACGAAGCTCGTTCTAAGTGATCTGCCGGAGATCACATTTTCGGAAAAGGAAACAGAGAACCTTGACTCTCCTCATGATTATGCACTCGTTATTTCACTTGACGTAGCGAATCATGAGGTGTGTCGAATCCTGGTAGACACGGGAAGCTCGGTAGATTTAATCTTTCTGGAAACTCTCACCAGGATGGGCATCGGAAAGGAGCACATCACGGGACGTCCATCTCCACTAGTCTCGTTCACTAGTGAAATATCGATGTCTTTGACCGACCTGTGGCCTATAATGCAATAGTAGTGACGTCTTGGCTTTTCCAGATGAAGGCGGTCCCGTCGACATACCACCAGTGCATCAAGTTCCCAACTCCGCAAGGAGTTTGGGAAATTCTGGGAAGTCAGAGAGTGGCGAGAAGCTGTTACCTCGCAAGTCACAAGCTCCTGATACAATAGCAACCACAGCTCGAGGTCGCAAAAAACCCAGTGCGGAAGCACCTGCAATGCGACCTCACAGAAGCCATTTTCATTAACCCGAAGTTCCCGGACCAAGAGATAAAGATTGGAGCAGGGTTGGGAAGCGAACTTCGAGCTAGTTTGATTTCCTTTCTCAAGGAAAACATAACTACCTACGCCTGGTCAGTCGACGAAATGCAAGGGATAAAACCCGAGGTCATCTCGCATGATCTTAATGTCGACCCGACATCTAGATCCGTGAAGTAGAAGGGATGGAAGCTCGGCTCCGAGCGAGCTGAAATTGTCAATAAGGAGGTAGAGCGACTACTGAAGGCTGGGCAGATATGCGAAGTGAAATACCCGGAATGGCTCGCCAACACTGTGGTCGTTAAGAAAAAAAATGGGAAGTCACGAGTCTGCGTCGATTTCACTGACCTGAATGCTTTTTCTGGGTACAATCAGATTTTGATGAACCGTGATGATCAATTAAAGACCGCATTTATCACGGATCGCAAAATTTACTGTTACAAGGTGATGCCATTCGGCCTGAAGAATACCGGGGCAACTTACCAGCGATTGGTAAATCGCATGTTTGAGAAACAGCTCGGAAAGACCATGGAAGTTTATATCGATGACATGTTAGTAAAGTCCAAGGAATCTAGTTCACACCTCGCAGATTTGGGAACCTGTTTTGAGATCCTAAACCAGTTCGGGATGAAACTCAATCCCATGAAGTGTACATTCGCCGTTCCGTCTGGGGAATTCTTGGGTTACATCGTAACAGAGAGAGGAATCGAAGCGAACCCAAGACAGATCAACGCTTTCTTGTCCATGAGTTCCCCAAAGACCCTGCGAGAAGTACAGCGCCTCAACGGACGAATAGCAGCACTCAACCGTTTCATTTCCTGCTCAACGGATAAATGCCTCCCGTTCTATCAGTTGCTAAAGAAGGGAGGGAGGCACTTCGCATGGGAGGAGAAGTGCGAGGCAGCGTTCTCCCAGCTAAAAACATACCTATCAGAGCCACCAGTCCTGGCAAAGCCTGAGCTCGGCGAACCTCTCTTCCTCTACATAGCCGTCTCCGCTAGCGCAGTAAGCGGAGTGCTAGTTCGAGAAGAACGAGGGGGAGCAGAAGAATTTTTTACATCAGTAAATCTTTCACAGGAGCCGAACCTAGGTACCCAATGATGGAAAAGCTGGCTTTAGCAGTTGTAGTTTCAGCAAGGAAGTTGCGAGCGTACTTTCAATCACATTCGATTGTCGTCCTAAAGGGCATAATCTACCGGTATGGCGTTCTGCACGAAATCGTCACGGATAACGGCCCACAGTTCATCTCCTCACAATTCGAGGGATTCTGTGCTAAATGGAAAATACGGCTTAGCAAGTCAACTCCTCGTTATCCGCAAGGGAATGGACAAGCCGAAGCGATGAACAAGGTTATACTGACTAATTTCAAGAAAAGGTTGGATTCTTGCAAAGGACGCTGGCCAGACGAACTCCAAGGAGTACCTCTAGGCAATCCGAACAACTCCTCGATGGGCTACAAACGAGACACCTTTTTCTTTAGTTTATGGGGTTGATGCCGTAGTCCCAGCCGACCTAGAAGTACCCGGAGTTCGCGTGACCATAAATCCACTCTGAGCTTCGGAGAACGAAGAGTTTATGCGAGACACACTGGATGTCATTATTGAGCATCGGGACCAAGCCTTGGTTCGGATGCAGAATTATCAGAATACCGTAGCTCGCTATTATAATTCCAAAATCCGAGGTAAATCTCTTGCAGTCGGAGATTTAGTATTGCGAAAAGTGTATGAGAACACCGAAGAGCTCAACGCTGGGAAACTAGGAACTAACTGGGAAGGACCATACAAAATCACTCGCGAAGTACGAAATGGAGTTTACTAGCTGGAAGATTCATAAGGGAAACCGGTTCCGAGGTCCTGGAATTCCCTGCATCTTAAGCGTTTTTATAATTAACTTTCTTGTACCAAACTACGGATGGCTTGATCCCGATAAGGGTACGTAGGCAGCCCATTTTGGGTCCAGCTATCCATTTTTAATAAAATCAAAAGTTCACTTAATACTTGTTGTTGAGAATGGATGATCGCTGAAAACAAAGAAGTCGAAGTCTTACTTCGCAAAACACCGGAGTCTTGCTTCGAATAATAAGCCAAAGTTTAACTTCGCATAACAAAACAAATTTTTCAAAAAAAAAAAATATTACCCTAGTTAAACTTCGTATAATTGCTCCGCGTAAAATTACCGGAGTTAAGCGCTGCAAAGAGCTTATTAAAACCGAAGTTAAACTTTGTACAAAAATCCGAAGTCTCACTTCGTAAAAAAAAAAAACCGAAGTCTCACTTCGTTTTTCAAAAAAAAAATATAAAGAATTCCGGATTAAATGTTCGGGGATTCGGATATAGTTTTCACTTCATTGCACAACAATATTTTCGGATGAGAAATCGGTCCGGCCACAAGTTAGTATGAGAAATTTTTCTAATTCGCAAGCATAAGGAAAGTCTTAAATATTATTTTAAAACAAAAGGTTGCTCGGAGTGGTCGATGCAACCAAAAACTCCGAGCTTGGTCCAACAAGGATTTAAAAAAAAAAAAACAACAACAAAAGGGGGGCAACTGGTGCCAGAACAACCCCGAAATCAAAACTACTAGGTAGCTGAAGGGGGAGGGGGTTCTTGTGCCACAACCTCGCTCGTTTCGGGGGGGGGGGGGGGCAGGCTCATTCCCGCAATCTCCACTTCTGAGCGAGTGGCGTCCTTAAAGGCGTCCAGCCCCTGGTTCGATATGCGTCCAAAGTTAGTTCCGGACTCATCAATCATGATACTCAAGGGGGTTCATTGCATAACAGCTCGGGCGAGTCCGCCAAGAGGTCAGAAAAAGCAGAGGGGTTAAAGGCACGAATGTTTACCTTCGAGACATCTTCGTCAGCTTTCTCCTTGTCAGCTCGCAAAATCCCGAGTTGAGCCTCGAGGTCCTTGATCTCAACCCGAGTGATCTCCTCGACCAACATCCGATTAGCTCTGATCTCAGCTGCTCGGATCTGAGCTGGTGCCAGCTTCTCCCTCTCCTCGAACTGCACCCGCACTTCTTCAATCAGAGGACGGAGAGTTCGCCACATCAGTTGCCTCTCCTCTCTCCGAACTCTCGCAATCTCACAACTATTACCTGCTTCCAGGAGTTGGTTGCGGAGTTCGATTTCATGCAGCTTGTTCTTCGCGGCTTCATCGTTCTCGGCGGCTTCGTATAATAACTCGCCTGCCTTCTTCAGCTTATCACGTAGGTCTTCGTTGGCGATCCCGAGGTCCAGAACTTCCAGCTCAGCTATCCTCATTCGATTCCGGATCTGCTCGGCCTTTTCCACGGCCTTGACATTGACAGCCTCTAGTCTTGTGATCTCTTCCACCTGGACCTCGAGCTCGGCCACTTTCTTCTTCAAATGGGCCACCTCAGAGGTCGAAGGAGATGCGAACAGCTGCTCCTCGTAAGATGCCACTAAGATATTGAACTCGATCATCTACTGAGGAAATTGGGTTGTCAGTAAGAAATATATATAGAAGAAGACAAAACAAGGGTAGCAGACGCAAACCTTGCCGACTTTGTCTGCGAAGCGAAAGAAGTTCGCACGATTGACTTCTGACATATCGGTGAAGGCTGGGACGCGTACTCCAGGCCGGGTGTAGTTCCTCATCAGGTCACCTGGAGAGGTAGGAGGAGCTACATAAAACGAACGATGTTACTCCGTTCTAGGTACGGAAAATAAAGGTGAGAATACCTAACCACTGATTCGTGCTTACCTCGGGGTGAGTGGCGGTGTTTCTTTGAAGACAGCTTGCCCAGAAGCCCTCTGGACTCCTTAGCACTAGAGGAATCCCTGGATCTCCTTTCTGCTGTAGGGACCTCGTCTCTTGAGCTGGGCTTACTCCGTTCACCTCCCGATGAACCAGTACGAGCTCGAGCCTTCTCAGGAAGGGAGGAGGAGGACTCGGGCCCCTTTCTTTTTTTGGATTGCTCGGACTTCTGCGAGCTCCCTTCAGTAGGGCCCTTCCCCGATGATGGGGGGGGGGGGGGAACTTCAGCCTCCCTTGGTTCATCGCTGGAGTCAGCGATGACAATCACCGAGGGTTTGTTGGAACCGGAGAGGGGGAATGGGGGCTTCATTCACTTCGGGAGCAAACGAGCTGGCTTCCTTAGCGAGAATGTGAGCTTTGCCCATGGCGAGGGCGGCAGCCATTTGTTTCTTTGCCTTCTTCTCGGCATTTTCGAGCTCTTTCTTGAAAGCTCTCTCCTCTCTATAGCCCACCGAAGAGGTGTCATGTACAAGGGGGGGGGGGGGTGAAGAGCGAACTAAAGATTGCCTCCTAAGCCTAGCTCCGGACTCCCGTATTCTCTCACACGAGAACGAATCCCAGGCAATCTGACCTTGGCTGCAGAATCGAGAAAAGAATTCCGCAAAAGTGGGAGAAAGCTGGCCTCGTTCGAAGTGGGCTGAAATGAAAACGAAAGTGGTTAAAAGCAAGAATCGAAGATATCAATTATAGAGTAAGGGACACCACGCTACCAATTTTCGAAGTCCACTTCGATACGAACGAGCCAGTAAGGTACCCGAAGGTGAGCTCGTTAACTGGAAAGAAAAAGAATGACTTGCACCATTTCTCGTCCTTTTCGGGGAGGTCGTCAAAGACCTTCAGTCCGGAGAGCGGACTCACGTATAGTGTGCCTCTGATCCGACCCATTTTTACCGTATAAATATGGAGGAAGTCGGATAAGGAGAGCGAGTAGTTAAACTCCTCCCCCAAGGTTTGGAGACAGAAAACAGTCCGAATGAAGTTCAGACACATCTGGGAGAGGGCGAAGCCTAGTTCGAACATCATCCGCACGATCAGTTCGGGAAGCGGAAATGACATACCGCATGCAAAGAAAAAACTCTCAAACGCGCAGCAGTAACCGGGAGGAGGATTCTCCGGGGACTCATGGGCCTCCGGAAACCTGCGAGATCCCGGTGGATCTCCTGACCTCAGCCATGTCATCTGCGGAGAGAACTGACAGCGGATGCGGACCGAAAGCGCCGGGGATAAGAGGTTTTACGACCTTACTCGGGGTGGATTTCAGAGGAGACATCGCTTCTTGATGGTGGAAGAGGAAAACAAGGCTAAAAACGGGGATATCTCCGATGAGGGAGAAGAGGCAGAGAAGAGGAAGAGCAGAAAAAAGTTTCAGGGATAATAAAATCAGGGAGAAGAGATTACCTTTATACGTCGGGATGGAGAAAAGCAATGATTACCTGGGAAAGCGAGAAGTCCCGGTTCATTGTTTCTCTCTCTTATAGCGTGTTAAGTTTCCTCGTGGGCCCCAAAACTTGTTCGGGAAGGCAAATCTCATAATTACCATGATCAAATCATGAGATACCGAACATATTTAGTTTCCCGAAACAGCTAACTAGAGTTCAAAAGTCCCCCGAACCAATCAGCTCGGAGCACTTGGGGGGCAACTGTTGATACCATGATTCGCATTCCGAGTTATGGCCAAGGCCCAAGACGCACTGACTAAATGGGCCCAAACCCAATGCAAAGGGAGCCTGCTAAGCCCGGCGAGCGAAGTAAAGCGATGCTAGCTGATCTCCCATGTCACTTGGGAGATCGGGGAACAGTCAAAAGATTCTCTGTATTAAGTTAGCTTAAATGAGAAAGCAAGATTAACAGAGTGAATTGATTTGGCATTTAATTGTAATACAGTGGTATAAATAGCGGGGGTATGATGATTGTAGAGGGGATGGAAAAAATTCTAAAAGAATAATAACACACGTTTTCAGTTGATAACACTTAGTCTAAGAATACAGTTCGGAACCTTCGACAGCGATAGTATCCTCCGCTCGGAAAAACACCTTGGAAGGAGAACTTAGATCCAGTTCTCACAGGCGTGTCTGATGCCTTTTCAAAAAACAAGGCCGTGCGTCACTTCATGGACTGTCTTCCCTATAAAAGGGCATGTTGCCTCTTCAGAGGCCTTTGTCCCTTAAAGGGACCGTATGCCCACCAGGGGCTTGCTACCCCTTCAGAGGCTTGATGCTTCAATAAGAGCCTGACGCCCCTTCAGAAGCTTGACGCTTACAATATCCTTAAAACCAAAACTCTGTGTGTGTCCAACTCCAGTTCTTCTTGTTAGGTGAAAAACGATACTGCAAAGAGTATCCTCAAAACCAAACCTCTGAGTTGGTTCAACTCTAGTTCTTCTTATTTGGTGTAAAGCAATACTGTAACGTTTACTCTCAGATGGTGTATTTCCTGTTTAGATAGATTCTGCTGCACCAAAGTATGTATGTAGCTCTTTGCTCTTTTCGTGTTGCTGTAAATCACCTTTCAGCTCCACCTTTTTACCAAAGCTACCATTCCAGAGCATACACCCCGCTCTCTCTAACAATGACTGATTCATCTGTTCAGCTACACCCTTCTGCAGTAGTGCGCTCCTGACTATGTGATGTCGAGCAGCCTCTTCATCCTCACACACCTTATTGAACTTCGATGAACACAATTTCAGACCATTTTCTGTCCACATCCTCTTGATCTTCTGACAACACAGAAAGTCTTCCACCAGCAAAATTTGCATCCCTCTTTCACTCATATAACCAAGCTTCATATGCCACAACTTAGTCATATCCTCCATGTGAACCTTTACAGATGCAACATTCGCATAACCTTTAACTGTGAATCCTTGTAGGATATACAAGGTACCACATATGACACCCTTCAAAACCACATCAGAACCTTGAACGACTTTCAGACTTCTGTTTGCACCAGAAAGTTTGAGATATCTGCTGTAAAGCAAGCTCAAAAACATCAAATTCTTCTCCACCGACGGAACATATCTCACGTCGTTCAGTATGCTGAATCTACCATCATGTATCCTGCTGAGAACTATTTTCTCCTTGAACACATATGATAGATGTGTGTTTCCATCAACAACTAGAGCAAAACTCTTTTCAGACATGGTGTCATCTTCTGTTACAGCTACAAACTCATATTGTTTTCTCCTATGACAATCTGACTTCCTGTGTTCTTTCTCCATGTAGTACTTGATTCATCTAACTTAGGACCCTTAGAAAACAGATTACACCCCAGTTCTTTACAGCCTCTAGCTAAAAACTCAGAGGCTTGATTCTCTGTAACTGTATCAACCGCCTGATACTTACTCAACCAGATGCCTACCACGGACCAGATGTCCAACAAGGACCAACTGTTCAACACATACCATATGCTCAGTATAGATATGTCTATCAAAGGCTTGATGACCCACCAGACTAAATCACCCATAGAGCAAAACATCCATTAAAACAGATGCCCTACCTTGGACCTGAAACTGAAATCGTTTCTCCCAGAATTCTTGTCGATCTTCATGTTCTTCACACACATCTCCTCACCATATTATAATTGCGGAAATTCCTAGAACCTACTTCTGCACGAATCTTCTTCTGCACGGATCTTGCACGAACCTACTTCTGCACCGATCTGCACAAAGTTAATTATGCCTGAAAGCTGTACGGATCGGTTTCTGCCGTAAAATCAGACAATACTGATTCAACCCGAAAAATGTACGAACGCAGAAAAGTAACTTTTGTGCCCTAACACGAATTTTGCACGAATCTGAAACTGCCCCAAATATGCACTGATCTGAAACTGCCCGAAATTCGCACGAAAACACAGAACAAAGAACCTTGTGCTCTGATACCAGTTTGTTATAACGGATGTGAGCAAGATGATATAGAACAAAGATAAACGACACAAATTTAACGAAGTTCACCAACACTTTTTGTTGGCTACCTCCACGGATAAAGAGATAGACTTTATTACTGGAGAAAGTACAGAGATTTCAAAATACATGGAGGGTAGGTTAACAAGAGTATATATAGGAAGATAAAACCCTAGTTAACACTCAACTGACTGGGCCTAAATTCATGGGCCCAATCCAATTCAAGTCATATCCAACAATGTATTCAATACTATTATTTTTTTCATAAACATTTGATAAACATATATAGAACCACTCTCTATGTCGCATTAACATGAACTGATCCTTCATTATATAAAACAGATTCTTTTGAACCATATCGTCTCCTTAACAAAAACAATAACATTCCTTTTTTTTTTTTTTTTTTTCCTTTTGTTGAGAGTGTGGCGCAACGTAAGAACTAAGATTTAGCTGGCAGTAAAGGCTCAACGGCCTTTTACGACATGCTTCCTAGCTAAAAAACAATATCATAGAGTTTTCTTGATTAATTAAAAGCTGATAATTAATATTCAAAAGGGAAGATAACAACTTGAATAACTAACTAGAAAAAATTAGGTCACACGCCAAAAGAAAATAATGAACTGGCTTGGTGATGGACTTGGTTAAAAACTGGTGCAGGTTGGATGTTTCCCAAACACAGTGGCCTTCATCTCAGACTCACACTCTGGCTCGAACCGCAAGGTGGCTTCATTGCACGCATAGCTCATAACTCCTGTCGATTTTTTTCTGCAATCAGTAAGAGAAAACTGTACTTCTTTCCTCTTTTTGACATCTTTTATAATATCTTTTCCAATCAAACCGCCAATATCTTCTTCCGTAATGTTTTCTGAAAGCTTAAGAATCTGAGGATTATAGTATTTGAGATCTTTGTATCTAAATCATATAGAAGATTCAGTTAGTTACAAAATATGAACAAATTTTAAGAATTTAAAAAACGGTTTTAAGTAGTAAATCAAAAAATAGTATGGGAGATAAAATAAAATTGCTTACTTTTGTGGGGATGAGATAGCCAGAGTGACATTCTTGTAAAGAAAGGAAGCTTGAACATCTCCTTGAAGACATATATAATAACCAGGAAGATCACCATGGATTCTTATGGACAAATCCCAATTTGTGCTAAGACGATTCTCCGTAATATTGTGCACCGTGAAATCTATAGAAGCTAATTCTATTGCCGGCACACGGATTTTGCGATTACTTTGTTCGATTGCAAAGACGAAAAGAAAAATCAGAACGGCTGCCAAAATAACATAGAAGACCACTGAACCGACCTTCTCACTTGTGGTTTGTTCTTTCTGTGCCATTATGTGCGATTGATTGAAGAGAGACGAAGAGATTTTCTGGTGGGCAAGACAAAGACGAGCGAGCTTGACAATGTTTGAGATTGTGCCGTGTGTATATAAACACAAATCCCATGCTATACCGCACTTATTGTTATATTTCTTTTTAAAAGTTAATTTATTCGAGATAATATTTATTTTTAATATTGCAATTATTCTGTAAATTTATATTTATCTTTTAGACTAGTAAATATTTTAAAATATTATAGTATTTATTTTTTTTTATCTATATTACAGTTTTATATTGTTTGTTTGTTGTATTTGCATCATTATCTTGTGAAATATTTTGAAGTAGTAATTATAATATTGTAATTGTGAGTATTGTCAAAAAAACAAAAAAATTGTGAGCAAATCAAGTTTTTAGTTAATCAACCACATAAATTTAAGAGGATATATTCAACTTATATTTTAAGTGATTTGTGTAAAATTTACAAATCCGATGTTTTTTGTTTTTTTTGGACAAACATATGTTATCATTTCTTAACGAAAGAGTAACATACAAAGTACATAGGATACCTTAAAATATAACATAAGTAGGGGCTTCCCAGAACTTAAAACATTAAGGCAACAAAGATAGATAAGGGAAACAGATACTTGGAGCTTGAGAGCTATGGACCAAAGGCTTGATAGTATTTTGGAACCTGTGAGACCAAGGTATATCGATGCATCTTCCATGAGCAGGTCAAGGAAAGAGATAATGGTCATTGTCTTGAAACAAAGACTAAGTGGCAAAGGAACGACCAAAGATGATACTCTCGGAAATGCTTCGCTAAAGGTGTGAGCAAGGTTGGTATTGCTTTGATAACCGGTGTATACGCCCCGACCGCCACCTCTCAGTCGGCCCCATGTCAAATCCAGTCTGTGGGCCTCACATCCTCTCATTAGGTCCGTGAGTCCATCCATATCCAACGGCCGGTTTGCTACGTCTGGAAGGGTTTAAAGACTTGTTACCGTGCCTACAAATCATCACATTATTTTTCTCTGTGTTTTGTCCTCACTCGCACAGTTCCGACAGTTTCTTCCCGGAAGGTCACCCATCCTGAGACTACTCCAGCTCAAGCATGCTTAACTTTGGAGTTCTCTCAGGACTCCACAGTCGTCTGGGTTTGCCTCTGATACCACTTGTTACGCCCTGACCACCACCTCTCAGTGGATCCCATGTCCACTCCCAGTCAATGGGCCCACTTTTCTTATTGGACCTCACATCCTCTCACTAGGCCTGTGAGCTAATCCATATCCGACGGTTGGTTTGCTACGTCCAGGAGGTTTTAAAGACTTGTTACCGTCCCTACAAATGACCATGTGATCTTTCTCGATGTTTTTTCCTCACTCACACAGTTTCGACAGTCACTTCCCGGAAGGTCACCCATCCTGAGATTACTCCAGCTCAAGCACGCTTAACTATAGAGTTCTCTCATGACCCTTGACCGAAAAGGTAAGACTACAATGATGGTTGCAATTCTGGGTTTGGATGAGGGTAGCTTGAGGAGGTTGCGGTAACCGCTACTTCTTTGAGTAGATATCATAATGTCGCTACTCAACAGGCTTAAATGAGGAAACTTCAAGAAGTTGATGATTTGCAAAGTGGAAACCATAAACAGTAGGCGATGGAGATATAGGAGGCTGATGAAGCAGAGGTAACCCCCACTAAATAGAGGAGGGATCATAATGCCAATCTTCATCAAGTTATAACCTTCATCTAGAGGTTTATCCTTAAGTGGATCTAGTAACAAGGTTCTCTAAGGACTCATAGACCATAGTAGCAATAGGGGTTGGCTAAGTTTCACTAGCAGTCTTCGGACTAATGATATCCTTAAGCTAAACACATGTTGACTAGATAGGGGGAAAGTGGATTTTAGCCTAAACCTAGTTACAAGACGACACTGGAATAGTTGAGCTATGACAACCCGTCCCGTTGACCCCACTAGCCCACCGCTAGCTTGCCCCCATAGGCCCGAACCTGGCCCTGCAGGGCATCAATCATAACCCCTCACTGTAGACAGGAACTATTCATCCAAATCCACCAGTAGGTTATTGGTGCGCCAGGCGTTCCTCGAACCCTGATCCCCACCCTTTAACAACCTTCCCACAGGACAAGCTGTCACCAATTGACCTGCACAGTGAGGGGTTATGATCGATGCCCAACAGGGCCAGCTTCGGGCCTATGGGGGCAAGCTAGTGGTGGGCTAGTGGGGTCACGAAACGGGTTGTCATATAAGTCAATTGGTGGCAACTTGTCCTGTGGGAAGGTTGTTAAAGGGTGGGGACCAGGGTTCGAGGAACGCCTGGCGCACCAATAACCTACTGGTAGATTGGTATATCCAAAGTGATGGATTAGGATTGATGTCCTGCAGGGCCAGCTTGGACTTTATTTGGGCGGCTAGCGGTGGGCTAGCGGGGTCCACAGACGGTCCGTTGGGGCAGCTAGCGGTGGGCTAGTGGGGTCCGTGAGACGGGTTGTCACATGAGCTCTTGGTGATATGAAGGATAAAGGTTCAGGGAAAGCAAGCAATAGAGTTAATCTGATTGGCTCAGATTCACTAACAAAGAACAGCAGTGCAAACATCCAAACCAAGCTATTCAACTGGCCTTGACACAAAGGAGATTCAAGAAAAATCGAAGTAACTAGGGATTTGCTACCGAGTATAACTCGACTTGAACAAGCAGGATACACTAATACTAGCCGATATGGCCTTGATATGAAGTTAAAGCTCACGGATCTATGGCTCTTCCAGGTCAGGAATGACTTATAGTGTATCCAAGGGAAACTATCTTCCAAGGTTTCGAGATAAGATGGAGATTAAACCTGGAGCAAAGGGTTGCCGAAGGAGAAGCAGAGGTCGTCAAGGATGAAGGTTTCATCGTCAGAAAGTTCACCGGTTCCAGCGTCAAAACAAAGCTTCCGGCCAGCTGCATCCAAGCACAACACTTGGTGAGAAAATCTAGATCCGAGGAGCGGAAAGATGTTGATGTTAACGACAAGAGGAGGCGGTGAGACAGATGGAAACTGGGCCTAGAGGGACTCTTATGGATCTTGGTAGCGGTACCTGGGGGTTGGGAACTCGATGGGATAAACTCAACGAGGAGACTTATTAGAAGCGGAGGAGAAGAGGGTGGTTGAAGCTGACGCATGGGCGGAGGTGAGATCTGGGATCTCTGAAGACCTTCGATAGAGCTGAAACTAGACTACACATACTACAAGGGAAAAGGAGGCAGCAAAGATGAAGAAAACAGGTCCCAGCGACGCCGATCGGACTCGGCGCCGCTGGAGAAGAGAACCTCGGCGGTTGTGCCAGAGAGGAGAGACGGCTAGGGCGAACGATGATATATAACGTTATATATTGCTATGATTATAAAAATCCGATGTTATATAATCATTGATTTTAAAAAGTCTATTAAAATTCATTGTTATTGAACTGATAATTTAAAAATCTATTTTTATTGAAGTGCTGATTTAAAAATTTACTTTAAAATCTAATGTTATTCAAAACAGTTTCTGGATTGAATTTTAATGATTTTTGAGAATTCTAGAGGATTTGAGAGGATTTGTTTAGTTAAAAACTAAAAATGCATAAATCCAAAATATCATGGTTTTAGGTGGAATTTGAAAAAAAAAATTACAATAAATAATATCAACTTCCCTAAAATCATCAAAATCATTTAAAATCTTATGAAAACTCAAATCACTTGGAATATTAGATTGAATACACCCCCCCCCCCCTTAGTTTTACCACCCGCCAAAGTGGAAATTAAAATACACATCTTTTTCTCTATATATTAGATTGAATACACCCCCTTAGTTTCTTGTAGCCAGTGAGGAATAGTTACATAATCAGCATAATAATCCATTACAAGACAGCCTTGATTAGCTAAACAATGAGCAACATTATTAGTTATTACAATTTCTTTTGGTAAATTTAAAGGAGATATAATTAAATTTTGAAGCCCATAACTGAATATCTAAAAGTAAATTTGTTAATGCTGCATACTTAACCTTTCCTAACAGTGTATTGATTAAACCTTCACAGTTGCCTTCAAAGATTACAAATGTATAACCCCTAATCCAAGTTTATTGCATAGCCAATAAGAGAGCCTTTGATTCTGCAATCAGAGATGATGCCGCATGATGTAAAGTTGCTGCTCCCCATACTAGTGGATGATAAGCTAAAATTCGAGGATCACTCAGCTGGACTAAAAAGGATAGAAACTCGCCAAGTTGCAAGGTGCAACAAGGGAGATTTGATGGATTGAGGGGTCGCATAACAATTGCGGAAGGCTGCTGATATTCCCAACTCCAATCACTGCTAGATATGACACACTAGTCCAGCAAAAGGAGGCTGTTGCTTGGATATTACACACCAAGAAACAAAGAAATGTTCTAGACAAAGAACAAAGAGATGGACTCTAAAATGAAAAGGAAAATTGGTTAATGATTCTCAAATGAGATTAAATGAGTTTATATAGAGATAGAAAATTTGGTCACAAAGCCAAGTATTATTCTTGAAACTAAAACACAATAAAGATAGATAGTTTAATGAAGATTCAAATGTTGAACTTTGTCTTCCCAAGGTGTCCTTCCCAAGGTGAGTTGAACTCAATTTTCGTCACTCCTCTTTGACCACAAAACAAAGTGATTATTTTGGGCTTTCTTGGATTTGAATTAGGCTCAAAGTGGGCTGGACTTGATAGGTATCATTCCCAATAGTTTTTCCCATGCTCTCTTTGGCCATAAGATCTTGAATTGACCCATTAAATGTTTCCTGAATCTTCTTTGATATTTACTCTTTGATCCAACTTGCTGATGAGAAACAATATGGTTTGTATCTTTGCTTCATCCTGGACTTAGTAGAAACAGCTTCTGGTTGCCATACGTAATTCTGGAAGGTCCTAAACCAATTGGACCTAAAGCTCTTCAAGTGTAAAACTAGATTGACTTCCTTTGGCAAATGAAGTGTATCTTTGTATTTCGTGGGCCAAACCTTCTCTTTCTGAGCTTGTTGGAAACATAAGAGATTCATTAACCTCCTACAAGTGGTTTTGTACCGAAACTGTTTCTGAGTTGGTCTGTGTAACACGGTCTTTTGCTCAGACGCAAAACTGGGACTAAGATAGATCCATTGACTTGAAATATCCATATCTTTCACATATGAACTAATATTAAGGTGATTCCAATTCTCCGTGGTTTTGCAATGGATCAAGATTCCAGAACAGTTTGGTGTATACCTTGAATCCTTCTGACCTGGTTGGAATCCTCCGTCGAATGCTCGTAGGTCCAAATCGCGTAGCCATGAATTCACCTGATTTGTAAAATGAATAACTCCTTCAAACGAACTCTGATTGGACTGATTCCCCATCGAGATATACTCTAGATGAGGTGAGAATGTATCCCAAATAGTAGTTTGGCTGGAAGAGTTTATCTTTGACATCGTTCGTGTTAAGCAAGAATCAAGCGTCGTCTTGGATGGTCTCATTATCACATCAGTGGATCACCTAAATAGTTTCTAATAGTCCATCCACTTGTTGTTGTTGAATTTTGGTTATTGAAACATGCATCAAAGTTACATTTCACCAAAGGGGACTCAGGAGGTGTCCATGATGCTCGGCCAGATTGAAAGTGGTCTTGTTTCGGGTTTAGAGTATTATTAATAATACAAATTTAATTGTTTGTTTCCGCTTGAGCCATCAATATAGTTTTAGAAATACTCTCTCGAAAACCATTGAACACCAGATTATTTCTAGCCTTCCAGATTCTCCAAAAATTCAAAAGGGAAGTAGTGATTCTCCAAAAATTTAAAAGGGATAGGCGGAGGGCGAATTGTAGTTGGATCATGAGTTAGAAACCAATAACCATAAGTGACAGATTAGACACCTGAGTGAGTATAATTCCAGATAAGGTTGTCATTTTTTTCAATCATTGAGAGGTTAAGTTGTTTGAGTGGTTCACAATCCTCTGGAACGATCACGTCTGTTATTTTCTGAGAATCCCAAGACTGAAACATACCATTTTTGACAATCAAATCTTCAAGTTTTATATTTTGGTAGCCAGTTTGTGGAATAATAGGACGTGGGGGATGAGAATCAATGAAATTATCTCTTCCTATTCGAATAGTCTTACATCCCCTACAATGAATCATGATCCTTTTTTCATTAGGTCGAGACCAACAAGAAGTGAAGACCATCCATATGATTGATTTTTTTGGGGTGTAGCATCTAATATCACTAGTAAAAAAACATGTATACCCACCAAAGAATTCGTGGCTGAGCCTAATTATTCGTGGCTATAAGTCAAAAAAGTCACGAATAGTCACAAAAAAAAATCGTAGATATAGCCTCGTAACTAAATTATTGTCGTGACTTTTCATGGCTATGAAGTCACGAATTTGTTACTCATGATTTGTGGCTAATCTTAGCTATGAAACTATCACTATTACTTCGTGGCTTCCAGTAGCTACGAAGCAACCACAATTAATTCGTGACTAAGCCTAGCCACTAATTTTATGAACATTCGTGACGAAGTTAGTAGCTCCAAAACTACAAAAATAACCATAGTTTCGTGGCTGATTGTTTGCAAAAAAAAGATTAATTTTTAAAATAAAAATCTGCAACGAAAAGCTAAATTCAGAAAACATGAAATCAAATAGCAATATTTTAACATAATCATAAGTAATCTTATCTTACATATTACCAAAAGAGCTTACTAAATAATTGTTCTTCTTGTCTTACATATTACCAAAAAGACTTACAAAATAAAAGTCTAACTGTTCGAAAGTTTAACATAAAAGCTATAAACATCATAGCTTATAATTTAAATATCTAATGATGCACATCAGGCATCTAAGTTGTCTTGGTTTGAACCTGGAGTAGGTGCAGCAGTTGTAGAATCTGCATCAGAAGCAGAAGCAGAAGTTGTAGCAGGAGTAGCAGCAACAGAGGGTTGTCTAACTCCAAGAGACTACATGAACAGAATAAGAGCTTGTCGTGATGCAACCAGCTCGTCTATAACCATAAACATTGGTGTTGAGTCGCTTGAAGTTATTCTCCAAAACAGAGATCAGCACTTCCGTGAAAATTACATCTTTGCGTCAGTGTGTCCTCCGCACAAGATCAGTGAAGGCTGGTGCTTCATCCAAACCAGAATCAATCATCTATAAAAACAAAGTGGAAACATTAGTACATATATTAAAGTAAATAATAACATACGAGAAGTATAACACTTACCATCTCATGCTCAATCTGCAAAAAACGTCGAGGACATACACAATGCTTGTGAACCCCTATGCCATCATGATTAGATAAGTGGTTTCCAGCATTCTTTCTCTTCTTCTTTTCTGGTTCTGTTTCCCAGTACTCCACTAGAGTGTCCTACTCAGCCTCGCCAATGTACATGGGTCTCTGATTTGCCCTCTTCTTTTTGCTGATGCGCTTGTGTGTGTCTCCTGGTGTCATCAATCTACATTGCAGATCTTGCAATTAGAAGCACAAATAAAAAAAAATCCACAAAGTTGAGTAAAATTTAAACATAGAACAAAGCCAAGTTAAAAATCGACATCAACAAATCCGAACCCACATAAGCATGTTCGTAAGACATTGAAATGAGTAAAAGCTCAGAAACAATTACAAAATTAATTACATCTAATTAAAGCAAATACATAAGTAAAGTTATAATACAAAAATCGAACACTTATTTATGTTTAAAATTCAAAATCAAACATATCTAAACATCATCTGAGTTGAAAACGTGATAAAATCAAAACAAAAACAACAATATGAACAAATCAAATCCGTAGAAAACCCTAGACAGAAACAAAAACAAAAGATCTAAGCAGCCTTAGAGAAAGAGAGAAATAGAGCAAGGAGACAAATAGGGAAAGAGACATAACTGGTAATTAGGGAATACTTCTCCAATCAGAAGAAAAAAGAAGAAGAAGAAAAAGAAGAAGGAGAAGAGACACCGTCAATTACCTGCTGGACCTGACTCGGAGGACTGTGGGCGATGACGGCCAGAGAGAGTCATTGCCGTTCGTCAAGGAAGAGATCAGTCGGACCTGGTTTTAGATTAGGGACAGCAGCTTCAAGGGAGAACAAGAAGAGGCGTTAGGGTTTTTAATTTTAGCTTCTTTTTTCTAAGTGTGGTGGTGATATAAACGAAGAAGGAGAAAAAGTAGTATATTATAATACCCTTAAAATTACTATTTAGCCAAAATTTTCATCTAGCAGGGAAACTAAATTAATTGGTGGAGTTGTGAGAAATTAACTGCTGGGATGGTGGGAAATTATTTGGGTTAGTCCACCCAAACCAAGTGAAATTTGTTTAAAAGAATTATTTAATTTTAATGAATTTTGACAAAAATTTCTGATTTATTGATATTAATTTCTATATGATTTAGTAACACTAATTTTCTGATATAATAAAATATAATACACATAATTTGATAGGATAGCCACAAAAGTACCAGAAAAAAATTAGTGGCAAAGCTTTAGTCACCATTTAGCTACGAAAATCTACTGTATAGCCATCACAGTTTTCCGGTGATTGGATGGACAGTTCAGTGAATGGGCCACAAAAATTTTTAGTGATTAGTAGGAGTCACGGTCTAGCCACTAATACTATCGTGTCTATTTAGTCACTCAATCATTCGTGACTATTTTGTGACAAATATTATCACGTGCTATATTCGTGATTATTTCGTGGTTAAATGGTCACGAAATTGTTACTAATTAATTTAGTGATTAATTCGTGACAAATAAATTTTTAGTCACGATTGTTGGTGACAAAAACGTGGTTATTCACTCATCTTTGAAGTACCGAGCTTTCATGATGCAAGCAAAAAGATAATTTGAATATTGTATAAGACACCATGCTTGTTTTGCAAGTAAAGCATCATTGAATTTATCCAAGTCTCTAAATCCTAGTCCTTCCTTCTTTTTTGAATGTTGTAATTTCATCCAAGCAATCCAGGGTATGCCACTGTGATGTTGACTTTTCTCCCACTAGAAGTTCATGAGCAAAGATTCAATGTCCGAAGTAAAACCCTTAGGTAGCTTAAAACAGGACATCGCGTAGACTGGAATCGATAACACCACTGATTAAAGCATGATCTCTTTGCCGACAGGAGAAAGGTATCTTGTACTCCAATTAGAAGTTCTTTTCTTTACACGTTCCAAAATATAATCAAATATTTTTTTTCTTTCGACCAAATTGCTCAGGAAGTACTAGATACTTGCCTCCGCCTCCATGATTAGGTATACCTAGAATATTTTTATCTGACCTGAGTTGAACCGTATACCTAGAATATTTTTATCACACATCCTTTAAGGCTTGAAAATTCTTTTTATTTTCTTGACAAAAGAAAAACGAATCATCTGTGAATTGCATATGTGTTATTCTCGGAACACCATTGCCAATACAAACACCTCTAATATCACCGTCAAGGGATTTTGATCTTATAAGATGGCTTAGTATATCAGAATATAGGATAAAGAGATATGGTGATAAAGGATCACTTTGTCGAATTATTCTTGTTGGATGTATAATTCCATATGGAGCTCCATTTATTAGAACTGAATATTTGACTGACTGCACAACTGCCATTATCCATTTGATCCATTTATCACATAATCCAAATAATATCATTTTAGTTTCTAGAAAATTCCACTCCACTTTGACATAAGCTTTGCTAACATCTATTTTTAGTGCAATATATGCTTTAGAAACTCGATTGCGAACCTTCAATGAATGCATAACTTCATGTGCAATCAAAACATTATCTTGAATTATTCTCCTCGGAATAAAAGCAGCTTGCGCGTCCGAGACTATGCCATTGAGATGAGACTTAAGCCGTTTGACTATACATTTTAAAATGATCTTATATAAAACATTGCAGAGCGCTATTGGGCGGTAATCTGATAGAGTCTCAGGGTGATCAATCTTTGGTATCATACAAATGTTTGTATGATTAATGCTCGGTTTCATGTTAGATTTTTCAAAGAAAGCTTTTACTACATAGGTTTTACTTCATGTATCACATGGTTACCAACCGTTGCCCAACATTGTTTGTAGAATCTAGCTGTTAAACCATTTGGTTCAGGGGTTTTGTCCTCCCCGATTAAACATATAACTTCATATATTTCCTGATCAGTGAAATTCTTGATCAACTCGGCATTTGTTTCATCAGTTACAGTTAGAATAAAATTAGCAAAATCGTGTGTAGAAACTTGATGTCCAGTTGATGTAAACATGTCAGTAAAATATTGCTGTGTGTGATCACCAATTTCAGTTGTACTGTTAAAGATGGTACCATTAGCATCAACTATGGAATTTATGGTATTTTGTGATGATCTTGTTTTTGCACACGCATGAAAGAAATTTGTGTTTGCATCACCTTCAGCCAACCATTGGTTCATGCTTTTTTGCTTCCAATGTTTCTCTTCATCCTTGTATGCCTTTGTAATTAAGCTCATCTTGCAAAAGTGGAAATGTTGAGCAGGCAGTACGGTTCATGCTTTCCATGGCCTCATTGAGATCTCGATGAATGATAATTATACATGTTTATTAATCATATGTATTATATAATAATTCAAAACAATTTGTTAACAAAATAAAAGAAACAGGATTGGAGAATCATAATTTAAGATCTTAACAAAATCTTCCAAATCTATAAAATCTTACTTTCTGAAATTCTGATTGGTTTTTTTTAAAAAAATATTTAGTAATTTTGTGTATAATTAATAAGAGAGAGAAAATATTTGTTTTGTGAAAATTAATGATTATTTAACACTAATGACATGACACTGTTATTTTTTATACTTTATAAGGTTATTTTTATATTTTTAATTCCCAATTAATTTAGTAGGATAAAAAATGTCATATAATATTATATTAAATAATAAATCAGAATTTATTAAAAATTTTGAAGTAAATTTTTGTGTTATACTTTTGTACTTATGCTTATTTCTATTTTTATTTGCATTGTTAATTCCTACAAGATTGCAAAAAATTCAATAAGTAAATATGGTAAATTGACGAAACTAATTAAGTATTATTTTCATAAAATAGATAATAATATCTATAAGTTTCTTAAAATTTCTCTAAATCTCTCTACCAAATCAATAAGGTATACTTATAAAGATGCAAACAAGTTTTTTAAAAAACTCTCTACCATCTCACTAAAAATTTGACGCATTCAATTTCACACACAAAAATGCCCAGGAAAATAAATAAATTTCGATACAAAAAAAAAACCTAAAATTCTCACAAACAAACACAACATACAACCTAAATTAAAAAAATTATAAATAACTAAAAATATAGAATCGTGGTGACCGAGTTAAAATCTAGTTTAAATCACATATATTCATAGCATAGTCTAATATATATCCCACTACTTTTCTACTAACTTAGGACTTAACACTTATATTTAACGCATAATCTAATATATGTCCCAGTAGTTTCCAAGTTCTCCTATATGAACTCTTTCAATTTTTAAAATACGTACTCTATATACAAATCCAAAGCTAGGTCTATATAGTTAAGCAATAAAGGTCTTTGAGTTTGATTTTTATTTTATTAGCTCCTTAAACTTAGAAAGCTCTGAAGTAAATTGATCTGGTTTGCTCCACAATACGTATAAGTAAAACTTTTTCTGCTGAAAACGAAAGAAGTTTGGCTAGCATTTAACCAAATTTCGAAGATAATATCCGAAGAATTGCCCTACTTTATCAACTAAAAACAAAAACAAAAATGAAAATGCCTTATCGAAATTAAAGGACAATACAAATATAATAAGTAATATTATGAAGCTTTGTTAGGATATATAGATACTAAAAGTCATCCCGTGCTATGCACGGGTTTAGCCTACATTGTTTTTGAATTTTAGTAATTTGAGAAATTGTAGCTTCTTATTAGCTTACTTTAATAACATGATTTTTTAAACATAGTAACACAATTTCCTTTTTATAATAGTTTGAAATATATATATATATATATATATTTGGTTTAATATATATATCTTTTGGATATTTATGTGGTAAATTTACAGTGGAGAGACTCATATGCATCTATCGAATAAGATTATTTTTAGCCTGCTTTACCACATAAATATCCAAAAGAAAAAAAAATAGAGATTCTAAAATATAAGAAAGGAACAAAACCTAACATGTTCAACATATTGTTGGTTCTGTATTAACACAACCAACAAACACGTGAACCGCAATTAAAATAAAACATGGTTCAAGGCCGCACCCATATACAAAGCAAGTGAAGTCAAGGATTAGGGTATCAAAAAATTTGGGGCATATTTTACACCAAAAGTTTTAGGTATATTATGTATGAAAAAAGTAAAAAATTAGAAGTTCAGTTGTTCTTAGATTTCTTTTTTTTAAGTTCCAAAGAAATTATAAGTTCAAGTTTTATTTAAGAAAATAATATATTTACCGATGAAGTTTTATTAGTTTTATGTGAAAACTATCTCATTTTTTGAATTGTTGGTGAATGAGCATTAGATTAATGAGTGAATGAGCATTAGATTACACTTGTTTTTAATGAGTTTTAAAGTATAATTTAATCTCGAGAAAGAAATTTAAAACTCTAATAAAAAAATTTCCATAAAATAATAATGAGTGGTTAAGCAATATAATATTTATTTTCGTATATATATTTTAATGAACATATAATCATTGAAAAGACAGAAATTATGAGCAAGCAAAACGAACATATTTTGGTTTATGAACATAGAAACTATTTTATTTATTTTTTTATATTTACTTTTTTATATGATTTGAATTATAATAATAAAAATAGTTTTAAAAAAGAAATTGGCGTAGGGCATATAAAATAAAAGGACCGGCCCATGGAGATTAGGAAAAGCATACATAAAAACTCTAATGAATAAATATATTTGTCAAACATTCTCACATAATTTTTGTCTATGTAGTATTAATGCTAACAACAAACATGATAACTTTTTACAAAAATATATTAAAAAAACTTATTCAAAAATATCTATTGCAAATTGGAAAGATATATAAAAATATGTTATATTTGATAGGAACCTAATGACTGAAAAAATTGTTTTAAAAGAAGAGTTATTAGGGATTGAATTCTAATTTTTTTGGAAAACAAATTGGTAAGATCTCTAATGAGGAATAAATAAGTAAGCAATTATAAAATTACTTACATAAAACATCTTACCATTAGATTATATAAGATTAAAGGCCAGAAACTAAACCCAAGAATGGAAACCCAAAATTTAAATTTGAACCAAAAATTTATGAATTTATAAGAGATTTTTGAGAACACATAACCATCCCACAATCTAACATAATTTAGAATCCTTTCTTCCCATGAATCATTTATAAGATTGAAACCCAAAAATACATTTGTGTTGTAAGACACTTGGAGTGGACTTCCATAACCGGCCCATTACATGTCTTGGTGTGTAAGGCCCATGGCCGATGGCCCATGGCCGATGGCCCATGGCCTATTTCCTGTTTCTTAGTCGGTTAAGGTTTTAGCCTTTGTCACTACTGTATATATGTAACCTCTATTTGATTGATTCAATATTAATAAGAAGAAGAGAACACAACCTTGTCTCTTACTTTTACAACACGTTATCAGCACGAAGCTCTAAAGCCAGCTGAGAAAAACCCTTACCCTAAAAAACCCTAAAACCACCGCCGCTTTTATTCCTTGTTCGTCCAAGTCCAGCGATCAGTTTCCATCAGTGTTCGCGGCTAGTTCCTGTTCGTGATCAAAGGAGTGTTCGGAGATCTGTTCCTGTTCATGATCAAAGGAGTGTTTGGAGATCTGTTCCTGTTCTTGAAGCAGCTCCTGTTCGTGATTTCTTCCTCTATCTAGGCCGAGGTTCGTGGATCAGCTCAAGGTACAACCGAGGTCTTTAGCTTCCGGTTCAAATCCGTTCAACCCCAAATCGGTGGAAGGTAAATAAAATCAAACCTCTTTAGAACCCATAAATCAAACTTGATCCTTAAATCTATTGGAACTATAAACCTACAAGTACACAATCAAACAAACAAGTTTATAAGTTTCGAAAATCCTAAACCCTATAACTTAAAACTTTAAAATCGGTTGTTATAGGTTGTTTAGATTGATTGCAATTGAACTGTTTATACTATGACTAAAATCCGATCATGATTGTTTGATTGTTTGAGAATTTCATTGCATAAAACCTTAGAACTAAAACCTAAAATCCAAATTGCTTAAGATTAAAAATTTAGGGTTGTTTGAATTGATTGTTTGTTGCATAAGAACCCTAGAACTAAACTATCAAATCCGAAATTCATAGAAGAAAATTTAAACTAATTGTTCTAAGGATTAAATCCGATTTAGGTGTTTGAGAAATTCAAACCCTAAATGCTAAGAATTTAAAATAGGAAATTATTATGTGTTTGCATAAAATAAATTTGGATAACTTCTAAATTAATTATAATTATTAACTTCTAAGAAATAATTCCTAAAAAACTTTGTTGTTATCTAATGTTAAGAAAAGAAAGTCAAATCTAGTAAAAGGAAAATTACTAAAACTCAAAACTATTTAAGAAAAAGGAAATCTTTGCATGCTAGTATCTATCTAGGATTGTTGTCTTTGCATGCATACATAAGCCACGAAATTTGAGTGTATAATTAAGGCATGGATCGGTCTTAAATACCGCATGGTCCTAAGTGATTGGCATGGTTTGGTCTCAAATACCGCATGTCCTAAATTGTTGCATGGTTCGGTCTTAAATACCGCATGCTAAACGGATGTTTTGTTCTGTATTATGCAGATGGCAAAGCTCAACAACCTCTCCTATGCTGCCCTTAATGTTTCTGGAGACAACTACTTGCGATGGACTTTGGACACTAAGATCCATCTGAAATCAAAGGATTTATGCGAGTGCATTGAGGAAGATTCTGACTGTTCTGAAAAGGACAAGTATAAGGCGATTATGTATATACGCCACCACCTTGCTGAGAGTCTCAAGGACCAGTACCTCACCATTGAAGATCCTCTTGACCTTTTGACAGGGCTGAAAAGCAGATATGGACACCAAAAGACGGTGCTCCTACCGAAGGCTCAATTCGATTGGAAAAACCTAAGGATCCAGGATTTTAAGTCCATGGACGAGTACAATTCAACACTATTTAAGATAGTGTCAATTTTAAGGTTGTGTGGTATTGAGGTTACTGAGAAGGATCTGCTAGAGAAGACATTCTCTACCTTTCACTCCAATAACATACTGCTTCAACAATAGTATCGTGAAAAGGGGTTTAAGACATATGCGGACCTCATCTCTTGTTTGCTACTTGCTGAGCAAAACAATGAGCTATTGATGATGAATAGTGCATTGAGACCTCCTGGTACTGCTCCACTACCAGAAGCTCACAAGGTTGATTTGGCAAAGAAAAACCCTCAAGAGTCTAAAGAGCCGAAAGAGACTAAGGAGTCCAACTATGTCCATAGGGACAAGTATGGCCGTGGCCGTGGAGGAGGTCGACGTGGTGGTCCTGGTCGTGGGACCTATCAAGGACGTGGTGGTCTTGGCTGTGGAAACTGATTCGGCTTCGGTCGTGGCCGGGGAAGGGGCCGTGGACAATTTAAACCACAATTTAAGACCAAGTCCACTTGCCATAGATGTGATATGGAGAACCACTGGCTTAAGACATGCAGAACTCCTAAGCACCTAATTGATCTCTATCAAGAAAGTCTAAAGAAAAATCCGGAAGCTAACTTGGTTCATCTCGATGGTGAAGGGGATTTCGACTATGAGAATGATGACCAACTAGAGTATGAAACCTCCGATTGTTTAGGAGAGGATAATTAAACTCAAATGTTATTTTAATTTAATTTTGTGGTTTTATGTTTTTCATTTGATTGGATTATTATTTTGGATAATTATTTTGGTTTAAATTCAAATTATTTATTTCCTTCAATATATTTGCTTGTTTTATTACTTTAAAGTTTAAAACATAAATTCTTGTCTATAATAGAAATAGCCGAGGACAAGAACATACTTGTGGTGGACAGTGGATCCAGCCACACAATTTTGAAGGATAAGAGATATTTTATTAATCTCATTATGAAAAGTGCCAATGTTAGTACGATTGCGGGTTTAGTTTACGGCCAGGCTAATATTTTGCTACGGCCAGGCTAATATTTTGCTACCTAACGGCACACATCTTGAAATATGTGATGCCTTGTATTCACTCAGCTCAAGGAAAAATTTATTGAGCTTTAAGGACATTCATTTGAATGGTTTCCATGTTGAGACAAAGGGTGAAGGAGACAAAGAGTTTCTAGAAATTACAGAAATCACCCAAGGACATAAGAAATTCCTAGAGACTATACCTGCACTAGCCACTAGTATTTACCATGCTAAGATTAATATGATAGAGGCTAACTTGGCAATGAACAAAATGTTCAATGAACAGTTCACCTTATGGCATGACCGGCTTGGCCATCCGGGTTCTAACATGATGCGCAAACTTATAATGAATTCAAATGGGCACACTCTTAAAGAGAGGAAAGTTATCCCTAAACATCTCACATGTGTAGCATGTGCACAAGGGAAACTTATTATAAGGCCATCACCAGCAAAAGTAAATAAAGAAACTTTGCATTTTCTGGAAAGGATACAAGGAGATATCTGTGGACCAATACACCCACCATGTGGGACGTTTAGATACTTTATGGTTCTAATCGACGCATCGACCAGATGGTCACATGTTTGTCTATTGTCAACTAGAAACCTTACGTTTGCTAGATTGCTGGCCCAGATAATACGGCTAAGAGCCCACTATCCAGATTTTCCACTTAAGACTATACGTCTAGATAATGTTGGTGAATTTACATCCCAAGCGTTTAATGAATACATTATGTCCATGGGGGTAAGTGTGGAACATCCTGTGGCACATGTCCATACACAAAATGGATTAGCTGAATCCTTCATTAAACGTATTCAATTGATTGCTCGACCATTGCTTATGAGGTCAAAGCTTCCTGTGTTGGCTTGGGGACACACAGTATTACATGCAGCTGAATTAATACGCATCAGTCCATCTAGTGAACATAAGTATTCACCATCCCAACTATTAACGGGTCATGAGCCAGACACATCCCATTTAAGCATTCGGGTGTGCCGTTTATGTACCGATTGCTCCACCACAGAGAACTAAAATGGGACCTCAGAGGAGGATGGGAATATATGTTGGATATGATTCTCCCACCATTATTAAGTATCTTGAGCCAACTACGGGTGATTTATTTAAGGCCAGATACGCGGATTGTCAGTTTGCTAAATCCAAATTTCCTTTGTTGGGTGGAGAGAATAACAAGCTGGTCAAAGAAATTTCATGGAATCAAACATCCTTTAATTGGAAAGATCCTTGGACTCTAGCCTGTGATGCAGAGGTCCAAAAGATTATTCATTTGCAAAAGCTAGCTATACAATTGCCAGATTCCTTTGCTGACCCATAGAGAGTAACTAAATCATACATACCAGCTTGTAATGCACCAGTACGTATTGATGTTCTGAAGGAACACAATAAGCAAGTTGCTACAGAGTCTAAGACCCGTTTGAAACGAGGTAGATCATTAGGTTCCAAAGATAAGAACCCTCAGAAATCTAAGAAAGGTGCAAATCAAACCAAGGTTAAGGAAATAACAAACATGGCCGCGGAAAATCCTAAGGCACTGAATGAGGTTTGGGATGCTGAACCTCAAGGTCCTGAAGGTATTGATAATAATGAGATCGCAATTAATTATATCATGTCTGGAATACAATGGAACCGTAAAGATGTCGACATTAATGAAATATTTGCATATAATGTAGCACTTAAGATAAATGAGGATCATGAACCCACGTATATATTAGAGTGCACTCAAAGTAAAGATTGGTTAAAATGGAAAGAAGCCATTGACGTGGAGTTAAACTCTTTAAAAAAGAGGAATGTGTTTGGTCTGATCTTAAGGACACCATTCAATATAAAACCAGTTGGACATAAGTGGGTCTTTGTAAGAAAGAGAAATGAGAATAATGAAATCGTGAGATATAAGGCACGGCTTGTGGCACAAGGATTCTGTCAAAGACAAGGAATAGATTATGAGGAGATTTACTCCCCTGTGATGGATGCAACGACTTTTAGGTATCTAATAAGTCTGGCTATAAGAGAAAAACTGGATTTGCGGTTAATGGATGTTGTAACCGCATACTTATATGGTCCACTGGAAAATGAGATTTATATGAGATTACCAGAGGGTATTGAGCTCAAAGATAAGAGCGGTTCTCGAGAACAATACTGCATAAGGCTAAACAAATCCCTTTATGGACTGAAACAAAGTGGGCGAATGTGGTACAATAGGTTAAGTGAGTAACTAGCCAAAGAGGGCTATAAGAGTGATCCCATCAGTCCATGTATATTTATAAAGAAGTTTGCAAACAAAGGGTTTGTCATAATAGCAGTATATGTGGATGATTTGTATATCCTAGGAACCTCTAGGGAAATCACCCAAACAGTCGAATATCTAAAGAAAGAATTCGAGATGAAAGACCTAGGCAAGACAAGATTCTGTTTGGGATTGCAACTTGAGTACATAAATGATGAAATCCTTGTGCATCTACTGAAAAGGTACTCAAGAGGTTTAATATGGACCAAGCTCACCCATTGACTAGCCCGATGGTTGTGAGGAGCCTTGATTTGGATAAAGATCCATTTGGTCCAAAGAAGGCCGATGAAGAAGTTCTCGGTCCGGAAGTGCCATATCTCAGTGCTATAGGAGCGTTAATGTTCTTGGCTAGCCACACTAGACCAGACATTTGTTTTGCCGTAAACCTCCTAGCTAGATTTAGCTTTTGTCCGACCCATAGGCACTGGGATGGTATTAAACATATATTATGTTACCTACAAGGAACATTAGATTTGGGTTTATTTTATACTAACCATAACAAAGAAGATTTAGTTGGTTTTGCTGATGCAGATTATCTATCGGATCCGCACAATGCTAGGTCACAAACCGGCTATGTGTTCACATACGGTGGTACAGCTACTTCGTGGCGTTCTATGAAGCAGACCATTGCAGCTACATCATCTAATCATTCCGAAATCTTAGCAATGCATGAAGCCATCCGTGAATGTGTGTGGTTGAGGTCAATGACTCAGCACATCCGATCAGATTGTGGCATGGCTGACGATAAGGAGCCTACGGTTCTCTATGAAGACAATACGGCCTGCATCGCACAGCTTAAGGAAGGCTACATCAAGGGAGATCGGACGAAGCACATTTTACCCAAGTTCTTCTTCACACACGAGTTACAAAAGGCCGGAGAAGTTCGAGTGGTACAAGTTCAATAATGCGACAACTCAGCCGATCTCTTCACCAAGTCACTACCGACATCAACGTTCAAGAAGCTCGCGCACCAGATTGGAATGCGGAGGCTTAAGGATTTACAGTGATGCTTAGAACAGGGGGAGCAATGCGTGTTGTACTCTTTTTCCTTCACTATGGTTTTGTCCCAATGGGTTTTACTGGTAAGGTTTTAATGAAGCAGCACCCCCAAGCGTATTGCGCTGATCCCTTAGCATCGGCACGGTTATGTCATCCAAGGGAGAGTGTTGTAAAACACTTGGAGTGGACTTCCATAACCGGCCCATTACATGTCTTGGTGTGTAAGGCCCATGGCCGATGGCCCATGGCCGATGGCCCATGGCCGATGGCCCATGGCCGATGGCCCATGGCCTATGGCCCATGGCCCATGGCCCATGGCCTATTTCCTATTTCCTAGTCGGTTTAGGTTTTAGCCTTTGTCACTACTATATATATGTAACCTCTATTTGATTGATTCAATATTAATAAGAAGAAGAGAACCCAACCTTGTCTCTTACTTTTACAACAATTTGTACATAATTTAGAATCTTTTATTGTCCATGAATCATACATAAGATTGAAACTCATAATTATGATTTCAAAATAAACTATAACCAGTTTTTTTTCCTTGTAACTACAAACTGATAAATGATGGCTTTAGATGGGAAGGATCTACAATTGGTTGTGATTGAAGAAGGGAAAAAGGAAATGTTGAGAGTCACAAGTGAATTTAGTTAATTAGGCCCAAACAACAACAAAATACAAGTGTCAGATATATAACACGCCAAGTGTCATCTTCATAGCAAAAGTTAAGAAAAACCTTCTCATATTATATAAGATATATTTCAAACTCTATCAGAAATCTGACAACATCTAGATGATTAAAAACCAAATCTATGATTCGACAAAGCCTTTATTTCACAAATACCTAACAATAAACTGTTGATGAAAAGAAAAAACAATGAATTGGTGATGACATGGACGGACTTTCGTCAGATATACTTGCAGTTTGGATGTTTCCCAAACACTTGCGCCTTCATCTCTGATCCAGGTTCAAAACTCAAGGTGACTTCATCACACACATAGCTCATGACTCGCGGCATCTCTTTTCTGCAATCAGTTAGAGAAAACCGCGATGCGAACTGCACTTCTTTCTTCTCTTTTATATCTTCTATAATGTCTTTTGCAATCGAACTGCTGATATCATCATCAGAAACAAGACCTGAAACCTTAAGAATCTTTGGATTGTAGAGCTCGAGATTGTAGTATCTGATCATATAGAAGAGTTCAATTAGTTCCGAAAAGACAACAAATTTAAAGAATTCAAAACCTTTTAAGTAAAAAAAAATATATATAGGAGGAAAAAATTTGCTTACTTTTGTGGGGAGGTAACCAGAGTGACATTCTTGTAAAGCAAGGAAGCTTGAACATCTCCTTGAAGACTTATATAAAGAGGAGCAAGATCATCCGGGATCCTTATAGACAAATCTCACTTTACATTAAGACGAGTCTCTGTAATATTGTGCACCGTGAATCCATAGAAACTAATTCTTCTATGCCTATATAAACAATAGTCCCAATAACAACGACAAATATGAAAATAATCAAGAGCCAGAAGACGACCTTTGCCCATGTACGACTGTGCGGTTCTTGGTATGCCATTCCGAGCGATTGATTGAAAAGAGACAATGAGTATTTTTTGGAGTGCAAAAAGATGATGAGAGAGTTTAGCTAGTAATGTTAAAGATCGTAAATTAATGCCCTAAGTATGATTGAAATCAAGTATGACACGAGATTTAATACAACTTCAAGTACGATTGAGAAAACAAGTGTGTTTTCAACTCCTCTTATGTTTGGGACTCTTTCTACTCTAAGATAGTATATATGTACTATATAACAAAAAAAAAATAACTTTAACCTATACTTAATTTAGTCATATGATATGTCAATAAATTAAAATACTTAGTTCAATATATTGAAATTAAGTAAGGATACAATTCTTTTTACTGAATTAAATTGATATACCATACGATAAACTTATTGTGAATGTACCAAACTCGTATGGAACTTGTGTTAGGCATATTTGTGTAAGTAATATTGATATATATATATATATATATATAATGTATAATATATTCTGTTTAAATTAATAGTATAAAAAACTTGTAAAATAGAGTACTAGTTTTACCAGTTCAGCAACAAACTAATGATAATGCCCATTACTTGAGTCAAGATGAAAGCATATAGAAGAGACTCGAACCAAAAACATTCATCCACAACGAGGAAGAAAGTGATGGAATTCCTCAAGCAAGTCTTGATGGCCTCGAAAAAGGATAGCCACCTGCAAAAGTTAGATATATCATTAAATCCAATACGAGAAAATATGGAAGAAGACAAAAAAACATAGCGAAGCACATACTGTATTACATATGCATACCTCATTGTAGAGTTCAGCAACGCTCTTGTTTTTCTTTTTATATGTGTTCAAAACTTCTAAAAATGAGTCGAATGTTTTATCGTTCTCAAATCTTGACTATAGAGATAAAACGATAGTAAAGTTAGAAAGAGAGATAAATCTAAATAAAAAAAAACACACAGAAAAAGAAAAATATAATTTCTGGTAGATATAAAAAAATATATACCGCAATAGAGTAAATCTAAATGAAGTAATGCAAAATGTTTACACAAGACTATGCCTTACACCAGAAAGATTTTAAATCTTAAAACATTAAAAATATTTAACTCTAGAGTGCATCAAGATTATGAATATCTCTAATTTTGATAGATTAAAAAGGTTTCGAACTATTTTTTACATGTAGCTTTCTAGATTATTTTGGATCAAAACCTTTTTACAAACTAATCAAAATTAAACTGTAAATCCTATCTACTAGTCGGATATTCACAACTACCTTGACCCTGTTGACAAAATGAAAAGCATCGTCAAAGTGAGCAGTAGACTTCTTTGGTGGATGTTTATCATCTTTGATCAGTGTTATCTCGTAACCCATTGGCAAGAATACATTGAAAGCTAAGAGTATCTCTGGTTGCCCTTTGAAGAGTTCTTTCACTCTTGATATGAGAACACGAGTATCAACTCTACAATAAAAAAATAATATATATACATATAAACCAATGAAAGAGTCAAAGTAGAACCAACATTATAAGGGAGAAAAAAAAAAAAAATACCTCTGAGCTCTGTAGTCCTTCATGACCTTAAGAAATCTATCGTATATTTCACGGTTATCTTGATACTGAGTCTTTACAAGACGGACGAAAGCAAGTGCGTCACTTGTAGTTAGCTTCTTATTTGCAACCATGGTTTTGAAAGTGGCAAGAGCTTATTCAAAGAAAGAATAAACAGATCAATGTAAAAATTCAAATATTAACAACATTATAACAATGAAAATCAATTGCAAATTCAAGATCCAAAGAATCAAACTCAAAATCATCCCAATTACGACCAAAAACACAAACGAGCATCAGATCCAGTTAGAACTAAGCTAACTTAGTTTGTATTTTTGATCCAAGAACTCAACTATAGAAATAAAAAGAAGATAAAGTGAAGTGGATCGATCAAAGTTCGCCGATACACAAGTGTTGATGGACATGTTACCTTACACGTGCGGTAATAGGCAGATACAAAAAGACATACACAAAAAAAGTCGAAAGGTTTAGGTTTTTACACAAATTACATGATGATGATGATTATAAAGAGACGTAATATTACGTACGTTAAAGACAATCTTTTTGTTAACATAACGATTCGATTTTCTCTCCTTTTTTTGGGTTTTTTTTTTCCTCTTTTTCTTTTATATACCAAAAAAAAACTACTCCTTATACGTTAATAGCTATATATCCACAATTCAGAAAAATGCTTTAAAAGATCTTACAATAAACTAATTCCTTCAAATTAATAAACTACAAATTTTGCGTGTATAATTTTTTGGTTTCTATGCTTAAGATTATAGGGTTTTCGTTAAATTAGGGTATATATTTTTGAGCTTTGGTTTAAATTTTAGAGGATTAAGATTTAATTTTAGACTAATTTGTTAATTTTAAAACTTATATGAAAGTGCAACAGATCTCTGAAGGTAACAGGTAGCTGTGAAGTGTCCCAGAGGACTAATAGGCTGACGTGGCATGACGTGCAGACGTAGAGAAATATTGTGGACACGATGACAAGATGCGTGAGAAGGAAGGAATAAGAGATCAAGATATACTCGAAGATATTGAGAGTATATTTGATAAGAAGAGATAAGAGAAGATATTGTCTTAGGAATAATGAATATTTCCTTTTAGTTAGGATACACAAAGATCTAGGTTAGAGATTGTTTGTGAGGTTATAAAGTAACGAGGGCTAGCTGTAAAAAGAGTTAGCACTCGTGGGATAAAGATTGTGAGATTTGTAAACCTTCAATCAAATACAAAAAGTTTTGAAGGTGGGTGTGGGTTATACTCTTTTAGATCTACACAGGGTGTTGTGATAGATAGATAGGAGATTGAGCTTAGTTTCAAGAAAGTCTTGTAAGAAACCAGAGTTTTTATAAGATTGATTAAAGCGTTTGCTTGGCGCGTTCCAAATATGTTTTTTGTGTGTTTGTGTTCTCTATGCCGTAACATTATATACTAATATATAAAATTTGGGTAGAGAATATGACATATTTCCTTCAGAGTCAAATTTGATTAGATTATGCATGATTGTTCAGATATTCGAAGCCGTTCAGTCCAAAATTTTGTTTGGGTAGGTTAAAATCTAAATTAGATATATCTGTAAGAATTAACTATCGCCAGTCGTAAATCACTACCATTGTTTCTTATTAATACATTTTAAAGAAATATTCACACATATTGAAAACAACTATAATTGCATTATTTTTGTGATTAACAATTTTCTATAACTCTAAACTAATAATGATCAATAATTTTTTAAAAATTCTATAATTTATCTTCAAAAACTATTAAAAAATGTATAGAAAACTGAAAAGGACAAAAAGTCGACTTTTTTCTAGGAATTAGGTTAATAAGGAAAAGATGAAGTAGTAAAGATCAATCATTTGCAATTAAACAATAAATACTTAGCGAACATATATAATGGCAAATAGGAGCGTTGTTTTCAAACGCAGTTGCCTTCCATTGAGAGCCAGGCTCAAACCGCAGCACGGTTTCTCATCACATGCAAGTATAATTCAACTTCCTCCCAGATCGCGCGCATGTCTCTTTTTTCCTTGAGATCCTCCGTAATGTCTTTCGCAACCGCACTGTCCATATCTCTCTCGGAAGCAACCAATGACGTATTAAGCAGCTGAGCCCACTTTAGTATCAGATTGTAACTGATCGAACATAGAAAAAAACGAAGTTTAGCAAAAAAAGATATGTGAGCAAAGAAGTTAAATCGTTTTAAGGAAACAAAAAACAAAAAGATTATAGAATTTTTTTTTTTTTTAAAATGTAACCTCTCTAAAGATGAATTAGCGATAGTAACACCTTTATGAAGTATAAAAGTCTGAAAAAAATCCTTGGAGACACATAAAGTAACCAGGAAGATCTGGAGGGATCCTGATGACTAAATCCCATTTAACACTTAGACTAGCTGCCGTTAGATTAAGGACCGTGAAATCCATAGATGGTATATAATATCCGGGACATAATTTCTGATACGCTCATGTTCTTTACGATCTTGCACTGCTACAAAGTAGATAAAAACGAGCGATCCACACAAGATGAGCATGCAAAAGACGAAGAGGAATCTAAAATCTTTGAATTCAGCCATTATATTGTAAATTTGTAATTCAAAGAGAGAAAGAGAGAGATGTGTATATGTAAAAAGTATATATATATATATATATATATATATATCTTGTATTTATAATTCAAATCTTTTTAGTTAAAGGTTAAAATATAGACAAGATTTGGTATATGTGTAAATGGTTTATTTCTCTAAAAGGATTTTAGTAACTGCTTGTATTTTGACCTTTGGTCTTTGAATACACCATATTTGGTACACTTGTAAGTTGTAGTTAACTATTTATCAATTTTCTTTCATATTTTTTTTTGTGTTATTTCCTACAACATGAATGAGTAGTCATGTATCTAGTTGGGTTTTAGGGATTTCATAAAAAGAATTGATGGACTTGTGAATTGAATATTCAGTTATGGTAATTTATATTGGTTTTTTCATCTTGAATGCTCGTAATGCTTGAATTGGCTTGATCACCTAATTCTAAAATCTAGATTATTTTACGCAACAAAAGTGTTTGATGAAATGTCTGAACTAATTTTAGATGAGCAACTCTTATCTAGCCTCCAAAAGTTGATATTAGAAAGTGTTGTTGTGAACTTATGGGACTTGAGTTTAATGCGAGAATTTGGCTAAGAGATCTCACGCGACAGTTTAGTTTTCGAGTAGTTAAATTTAGTGGTCTAGTTTTGTTTATCCATGGCCTAGAACGATACCTAATAAATTACCCTTTGATTCATTGTTTTCGTTTGTTCCTCAATCCCTCAGAAAATTCAAAAATTTCTAAGACTAACGCTTTTATTTTCTTGCTTTATCAATCATTTTTTAAGCTTATTTTAGTCTAGTGTTTTACCCGCATAATGGATTGACGGATCAAGTTTTGTCGATCTGAAGATGGTAAAAGAAAAAAGGAAAAAAAAAAAAAAGCGATATAACATAGTAAATGTAACATTGGATGTCCGATGTGCTAAAATTTTATATCAAATCACAAAAGAAGAAGGTTTGATGTGTCCAACATTTGCAAAGAAGACCAAAAAAAAGGAAAGCAATATTTAAGGTGATTATCTATACTAGTATTTTTGCAGCAGTTTTTGCTCAAAATGTTATTCCGAAAGTTTTTACATTGAATGTTATTTAATTCTTAGATTCATATCCAAACAAGTTTAATTAAATTTTTCTACTATCTTTATAACCAAAAACAATTAAAATATTTTAAATATCCATATATATAATGTTCTATAATTATATAGATATTTAGAATATTTATTCCAGATTAAAAAAAAATTCTCCTATCATCTCCTTTTGATTTTAAAATTTATATGTAGTGAATCATCATATAATACATAAAGTTAATAAAAAGGTGTATTTTCTTGCATATATTGTGATTTGAATTTTTTTTAAACAAACATATATTACTCAATTAATATAAAAAGTGTGTGTTCAACATATTACTGTATATAGTAAATTATAAAATTTTAAGAAGTTTATAATTTATAACTAATATATCTAACTTAATAAAAAGTATAATATTATAAATATTTAAACATATTAAATTTTTAAAATTACACACATATTAAATTTTTAAATTACACGAACGAGTTATATTACATGACAGATTATTTGACATTACAGGATTGAATTAATAATACTAAAAAATAATTATTAGTAATATGATATTTCAATACTTTAACAACACCAATATAAAGTATGTCAAATCAAACTGATTTAATTAAGATTGTAGTAAATAAAATTATTATGTATTATACTACAGTTTATATATTAAATCACTAAAATTAACAAAAGAGTATATTAGCAAAATTAGTATTAAAATAGTACATTAACAAAAAAAATTTACTCTGCGGTACACCGTGGGTCAAAATTTAGTAATGGCATATAGGAGGAGTTGTTTCCAAACGTAGCTGCTTTTTTCTGAGAGCCAGACTCGAACCGCAACGCGGTTTCATCACACGTATAGTTCATCGTCCTTCCAGATCTGCAATTCGGAAGAAGTAATCGTGTTCCAAACCGCATGTCTCTTCTTTCCTTAATATCCTCCATAATACCTTTCACAACCACACTGTCCATATCACCTTCGGAAGCAATCGATGACGTATTAAGCAGCTGACCCCAATTTGGTATCAGATTGTAACTGAAAGAACGTCATGAAAAAGTGTTAAAACAAAAATATGTGAACAAATAAGAAAAAATAAGAGAATCTAATTATATATATATATATATATATATATATATATATATATATATAAACTAAAAAGAAGTGTAACCTCAATGATGAATTAGCGATGGTAACATCTTGGTAAAGTATGAAAGTCTGAAAAGATCCTTTGAGACACGTATAGTAACCAGGAAGGTTTCGAGGGATCCTGATTGATGGATAAGCTTCTAGAAAGTTCTAGAATAGATATCCTAAAAAGAATTAGGAATCTAGTTACGAAAAGGAAAAGTTGTAATCCTAAACTAAAAAGGAAGTTAGCATGTTTTTGAAAAGGAAGTCTAGAACAATATAAATAGAGATCATAAGAATGATGTATGATCATAAGGAAAAACAGAGCTTGTGTTTAGTTTTGAGAAGATTTTCTAAACATTAATAAAGGAAAGATTCTTTGTTCAAGCTTTAAGGTTTTGTGCTTTTGATTCTTTATTTGGTATCAGAGCAAATCCTGGTGTAAGGAGAGCTCATACGAATCATGGCAGAGACAAAACCATCGGAGAAGATGACGTCAACCTCCGCAGTTCAATGTCCGATGTTGAATTCAACCAATTACACCGTCTGGACATTGAAGATGAAGGCAACGCTGAAAGTTCATAAAGCTTGGATCGCAATTGAACCCGGAACGGATATTGAAGAGAAGAACGACGTTGCAACGGCTTTGCTATATCAATCCATACCAGAGAATCTGACTCTGCAAATTGGTGAACAAGACTCACCTCGGGATATTTGGAAGCTATAAAATCGATAAATCAAGGTGTAGAACGAGTCAAAGAAGCTCGCCTCCAAACCCTTATGTCTGAATTTGAGTCTTTAAGGTTGAAAGACTCAGATACTATCGATACCTTCTCCGGTAAGTTATTGGAAATTGCTTCGACAGCAGCCTCTCTAGGCCAGCCTCTCGATGCACCAAAGTTGGTGAAGAAGTTTCTAAACAGCCTACCCGCCAACAAATACATACACCTCATTGCTTCTCTTGAACAAGTCTTGAATCTAAAAAAAACGAGTTTTGAAGACATAATTGGGAGATTTAAAGCTTTTGACGCTCGTATAAACGGGCAAGCAGCATAAGAAACTCAACAAAATCTCTTGTTCTCAAATACGGACGGAGACAGTGGTAGAGGTAGAGGACGCGGCAAAGGCAGAGGTCATGGAAGAGGAAACAGAGGCAGAGGAAGGGGAAGAGGAAACTCACAAGACATAGAACAAAAGGACAGATCTCAAATTATATGCTTCTGATGTGAGAAACCAGGGCACTTTGCGTCCATTTGTCCAGTTAAGTTCGTAAAGTAACAAGAACTCAACAAAAACGAGACAGAAGAAGCAGATAAAGCTCTATATATGCATGAAATCGTGTACTTAAATGAGGAGAAGATAATTCTAGAGAAGTATGAGATAAACAAAAGAGAGGATGAAATCTGGTATTTGGATAATGGTGCAAGCAACCATATGACAGGAGAGAAAGGATACTTTTTTGAATTAAATGAGAGCATCAAAGGAACGGTTAAATTTGGTGATGGATCTTGTGTAAGCATTGGAGGAAAAGGATCAAATCTCTTTGAAGGAAAAAACTGAGAACAGAGACTTTTAACAGACATCTACTACATTCCGATGTTAAAGAGCAACATTCTTTGCTTAGGACAAGCTACAGAATATGGCTGTGATGTGAGAATGAGGGATGATTATCTCACTTTACGTGATCCTAAAGGATGCTTGTTGGTTAAAGTAAACCGTTCTCCAAATAGATTATACAAGATCAGCCTAAAGATAGGAAAACCAACATGTTTACAGTCGAAGATAGAAGATGATTCATGGAGGTGGCATGCGATACTTGGACATATAAGCTTCACGACGATGAACTCTATGTCCACACAAGAGATGGTACGAGGTATGCCTAAAATCACAAGTAAGAAAGTGTTGTGTAAATCTTGTTTGGTAGGAAAGCAGACGAGACATGTTTTTCCAAACGCAACCCAATATAGGTCTACACAAGCATTGGAGCTATTACACGTCGATCTTTGTGGACCTATATCACCAGCCACACTTGCTAGAAATCAGTATATATTTGTAATAGTGGATGATTACACCAGATATATGTGGACAATCTTGCTCAAAGAGAAGAGTGAAGCCTTTGAGAAGTTTCAGTCATTTAAAGCTCTTGTCGAACAGAATGCGACAAGAAAATTGCAACTTTACGCACAGACAGAGGTGGAGAGTTTACATCAAGAGATTTTCAAGAATTCTGTAATACAAACGGAATCAGAAGGCATCTTACAGCACCCTACACTCCTCACCAAAATGGAGTAGTTGAGAGGAGAAACCGGACGTTGATGGAGATGACTCAAAGCATTCTTAAGGCCATGAATGTTCCAAATTATTTATGGGGAGAAGCTGTAAGACATTCAACATCTTTGATCAATAGATTTCCCACTTGTGCTCTAAAAAATCAAACACCGTATGAATGCTTAAGAGAAAGAAAGCCTAGTATCGAGCATCTCAGGATTTTTGGCTGCATCGCTCATGCAAAGGTAGAAGCAGAGCATTTGAAAAAGCTAGATGATCGATCACAAACACTTGTCCACCTCGGTATAGAACCAGGAACTAAGGCGTATCGACTTTACAACCCAACAACGAGAAGAGTGGTAGTAAGTCGCGATTTGGTGTTCAATGAGAAGGAATCTTGGACTTGGAAGGGAGTAGAAAACAAAGAAGATCAACTAGGTATGTTTCGAATGACATGGGGAGAAACTATAGACAGTGGACAAGGACCATTCACTGACAACAGCTCTCAACCCACAGAAGATCAAGAAACTGCAGAAGAAGAGGAAGTGTAGGATCATGAAAACATCGAAACAGAGCCAGCTCCGCTTAGAAGATCAAGTCGACAACATAATCCCCCTAGTTATCTTGTCTACTATGTCCTTCTAGCTGATCTAGAATGTGAAATACTTTTCCTGTCGCTAAACGATGAACCTATCGACTATCAAGAAGCAAAAGAATCAGTCGAATGGACAAAGGCTTGTCAAGAGGAAATCGACTCGATCAACAAAAACAATACATGGGATCTAGGTGAGAAACCATTTGGTGTAAAAGTGATTGGTCTTAAGTTGCTTTTTAAGATCAAAAGGAATGCTGATGGAACAATCAACAAGTTCAAAGCTAGACTCGTTGCTAAAGGTTATGCACAAAGAGAAGGAATTGAATTTGATGAGGTTTTTGCACCGTTTGCAAGGCTGGAAACAATTAGAATGTTGATTGGTTTAGCAGCTTCACATGGATGGGAAATTCATCATCTCGACGTTAAGACCACTTTCTTACATGGTGAGCTAACAGTGGATGTTTATGTCTCACAACCTGAAGGCTTTGAAAAGAAGGGAGAAGAACACAAGGTTTTCAAACTCAAGAAAGCTCTTTATGGACTTCGTCAAGCCTCTTGAGCATGGAACACAAAGCTTAATCAAATTCTCAAAAGAAAGAAGTGTCATAAGGAAAGCTCCGTATATCGCAAGGAAGAAGGAACTACGATTTTGATTGTGGCCGTGTATGTTGATGATCTTTTTGTCACAGGAAGTACACTGGAGATCATAATGGAGTTTAAGGCTGGGATGTCTACTAAGTTCGAGATGAGTGACCTTGGTAAGCTTACTTACTATCTTGGTATTGAAGTTAGTCAGGGAATCAATGGAATAGAAATCAAGCAAGAAGCCTATGCTCGCCGAACTCTTAAGGAAGCTGGTTTAGACTCTTGTAACTTGACGGTAATACCAATGGAGTTTGGGCTACAATTGTCAAAAGCACTTTGATGAACCAGAGATTGATGCGACCATGTATCGAAGAAGGATTGGATGCTTGAGATATCTTCTGCATACTTGACCAAACCTTGCTTTCTCAGTAGGGATTTTAAGTAGGTACATGCATAATCCAAGGAAATCACATGGAATTGTACTGAAACAGATCCTAAGGTATTTGAGAGGAACAGTGGGCTATGGAGTGATATACAAGAGAGGAGCACCAGATATTGTTGGTTATAGCGACAGTAGTCACAACCTTGATCCTGATGATGGAAGAAGCACCACAGGTCATGTGTTTTATCTTGGAGGAGCTCCTATAACTTGGTGTTCGCAAAAACAAGAAATAGTGGTTCTGTCCTCATGTGAAGCAGAATTCATAGCAGCTACGAAGCGGCTAAGCAAGCCATATGGATTCAAGATTTACTGAGTGAGATCACCGGGAAAAGGTATGTGAAGACTATGATCCGCATTGACAACAAGTCGGCCATAGAACTTACAAAGAACCCGGTTTTTCACAAGAGGAGTAAACACATACACAAACTTTTTCATTTCATTCGTGAGTGTGTGGAGAATGGACTACTTGAAGTGGAACATGTACCTGGAGAAGAGCAGTGTGCAGATATCCTTACCAAAGCCTTGGCGAAAAACAAGTTTCCTGAAATGAGAGAGATGATCGGAGTTCAAGATCTCATGAAGAACAACTTAAAGCTAAAGGGGGTAAATGTTGGATAAGCTTCTAGAAAGTTCTAGAATATATATTCTAAAAGGAATTAGGAATCTAGTTAGGAAAAGGAAAAGTTGTAATCCTAAACTAAATAGAGATCATAAGAAGGATGTATGATCATAAGGAAAAACAGAGCTTATGTTTACTTTTGAGAAGATTTTCTAGACATTAATAAAGGAAGGATTCTTTGTTCAAGCTTTAAGGTTTTGTGCTTTTGATTCTTTACTGATGACTAAATCCCATTTAACACTAAGACTAGTCTCCGTTAGATTAAGGACCGTGAAATCCATAGATGGTATTATAATATCGGGGGCATAGTTTTGTATAAACTGCTATTCTTCACGCAAGCGTCTTGTTACAAAGCAGGCATAAACGATGATACCAGCGATGATGATAGAGATAATGAAAGCCCGAGACAGGTCTTCACTATCGTGTTTTGTTGTGGTGTAAGAACTAATTCTTCGTTTCTATAAGCCATTGTAACGCATTCAGAGAGTAAGAAGAAAGAAACAGATGTGTAATCTTATTATATAAAGTTGAGTTTTAAAAGTTAACTATTAACAAGATTTAGACATGTGTCAAGTTTATATTAATCTGAGATTTTGACATGTGTAAAAGTTAATATTTAATAGCAGGGATTTGAGATTACAACAAAAACAAAAGATTTTGTTTTAAACAATATTAATAATAGAAAAATATAATTATCAAAAAAATTACAAAAATTAAAAGTTTTTTTAAATAATTATAAGGTGATTATCTATATATATATAGATATATTTCATAAAATTCAATATTATAAAATTATTTACTTATATTTAATTTTAAGTTATTATTTCTACAAAAAAAATAGAAATGAGATTAAGGAAAATATACAGTTAATTATTAATTCTAAATTTTGTAAATACTCAATTTTATATAAACATAGATTGTTCCATGCTTTTCATCTAACAAAATAATTTATTCAAAAATATTGATTTCAACTTTGTTTTATTGGTAAACCTTTTTTAATAGAAAGGTAAATTTTTCTTATTTTTAAACCAAAATTTTCTCATACTTTCTCCTTTTTCAATTTGTAATAGTTAAGATTAATATATAGACCCGGAAAAAAAAAAGATTCATATATGCATCTTTTTTTCCAATACTGTATTTTAAAATTTAATTTAGTATTTTTAGATTGTTTTATTTAATTTATATTTTCACCTTTGAATTATTTGGAATTCATATATTAACTTGCTTATAATTTTCTATTATTTCTTTATTTATGTCAAATTAATTTTCTTCTATTTTTTACAACCTTGATTGGTTGTCATATACCCTTTTAGTGCAACCATAATTGTTACCATTCATTCAATCCCGAAAATAGATAAACAGTAGAAGCTCATCAACCTAATGATTAGATAAATTAGGCTAATTAAACACAAACTTACAACAAACATAGATAGATAGATTGGAAAAACATAAATTGTTGTTGATAGATCCATAGGAGTTCAGAGACTATGATACCATGGTTTGCAGAAAGGTTTAAAAGAATTGGTTTGACCATCTATGTCACCAAAGTGCACTTATCTTTAATATCAAGGGTTCTGAGAGAACTCCAGAGTTAAGCGTGTTTGAGCTGGAGTAGTTTCGACATGAGTGACCTTTTGGGAAGTGATTGTCGGAACTGTACGAGTGAGGACAAAATATAGAAAAGTTCGTATGGTGATTTATAGGAGTAAGTATTTAAAGCCTCCCGTACGTAATAAAGTGGTCGTCGGATATAGGTGGGCTAGAAGTAGACGTGGGGTCCACTGAGGAAGGTAGGCCCATGGACTGGGAGTGTACATGGGGCTCACTAAGTAAGGTGGTAGTCGGGGCGTTTCAAAGACAAAGGCTACATCATGGTATGTCAAAGACACTTCCACGAATACATTAGAATTGTAACATTGATTACTATCAAAAGATTTTATGACGTTAGAAAATGGTATTTAGTTTCATTGGTTGTCGGAGCAAGCAATTTTGAGATAGGTAAAAGATGTTAACATGTGCTCTCTATACATGAGGAGGGCAGAGCTGAGGTTCTCTCTATGGTGGAGGAGGTTGGACGCAATGTTAACTTCTCAAAGGAGAAAGGTGGAGGAGGTTGGACGCAACGATATCTTCCCAAGGGAGCAAGGTGGAGCCAAGGTTCTCTCTATGGTGGAGGAGATTAGACGCAAGGTTCTCTGCATAAAGGAAGAGGGCGGAGCCGAGGTTCTCTCCATGATTGGTCATACACTATTGTGATGTTACATCATTGATTAGTATACTATGTAATATATTTTTTATTCGAAATATTTTTTTGAGCCAATAATTTTAGTAACTAAAAAAACTATGCAAAAATAAAAGTAAAAAGACATATAATAGTTGGTTTAATGTGTTCATACAAACATTTTCTAGTTGGTGGTAAAGAATATATTTGTAACAAACAATATATTTAGGTGTAAAAAATACGCTTTTAATGATAACATACATAAAATATTTGTAAATGAATATAAATCATTATATTATAGTATAAATAAAACTTATAAATAATGTTATTTATAGAACTTTAAACCCGCATATCGGGCGTGTACTTATGTAGTATTTATATATACACCAGATTTAGGTTTCTTTTGTTTGTGTCGAAAAGTTGGCATATTTTCCTAATTAATTAAGGAGTAATAACTAATTTATGTGGAATTCAAGTTCAAAACTAAAAATATTCGCGTGCTTTACAATAAGATAATAATATAAACTCTTTTTGAGAACCTAGAAAGTAATAATTGTCAAATTTAGATTTTGGGATGAATTAGCGATGGTATTGTTGGATAAGCTTCAACTAGCTTGGAGTCTAAGATATCCTTTTCAAGTTGGATAATGACAAGAGAGGTTCATCATAATCCTATTAAGAGTTAGGAGGTATCTAGTTCTAATAAGAATAAGATTAGTAAAGGTTTTCTAGTTCTGTAAATGAGATGTTTAGTTTTTGAGCTACATTTCTAAACATCAAGAATTATTTTTTTATAAACACTTTGTGCTTAAAAAACTTTATTTGGTATCAGAGCTTTAAGGATAATCAATCCTTGAACATATCATCGGCCGAGCATGGCTGACGGTGAAAAAATTGTTGCAGCTAACACCACAGGCAAGGAGAGTGCTCCTTCATCGCTACAATGCCCTATGCTGACTGCCACAAATTATATTGTGTGGGCTATGCAAATGAGGATTGTGCTGCGCGTACATAAGGTTTGGGAGACGATAGAACCTGGTTCAACCGATGTTGACAATAACGACATTGCTACAGCATGGATTTTCCAGTCAATTTCCGAATCACTTATTCTCCAAGTTGGTGATCAAAATACTCCAAGAAATATTTGGAATTTGATCAAAAACCAAAATCTAGGAGCGGATAGCAAATAACCAAACTATATAGGAACTACACATCAGATCCCTCGTTCATAATATGTTGTGATGAAGATCAGACGTATGTTAATATGGGCTAATAAGATCCCTAGCAGCCAAGATGATCTGAATTTCGTGGCGCACAAATTTGTTGATGGTGGATTGGTGGAGTTTAAGATTTTATATCAAAAATTACCCAAATTACCCAATGCTTGTCCAAAAAAAAGAAAGATATTACATAGTGTAAAAGAGTGTAAATGTGTAACATTGGATGTCCGATGTGCTACAATTTTATATATCGAAACGCAAAAGAAGAAGGTCCAACATCTGCAAACTAAAAAAAAAAAAAAAAAAAAGAGGAAGCAATATTGATGAGAAAATAATTAAGGGCGAATATAGTGGCATACAGGGGAGGTTTTTTCAAACGTAGCTGCCTTCCTCTGAGAGCCAGGCTCGAACCGCAACGCTGTTTCATCACACGTATAGTTCATCGTCCGTCCAGATCTGCAATCCGGAAAAAGCAATTGTGTTCCGAACCGCATGTCTCTTCTTTCCTTAATGTCTTCCACAACCACACTGTCCATATCTGATATCACCTTCGAAAGCAACCGATGACGTATTAAGCAGCTGAGGCCAATTTGGTATCAGATTGTAACTGATAGAACGTCATAAAAAAAAGTGTTAAAACGAAAATATGTGAACATATAAGTTAAATCGTTTAAGAAAAGAAAATAAAAAAAAATAAGATCCTGATCACTAAATCCCATTTAACACTACGATGAGTCTCCGTCAGATTAAGCACCGTGAAATCCATAGATGGTATTATAATATCCGGAACATAGTTTCTGATACGCTTATCTTCTTCATCAAAGTTTTGTTGTTCTCTATGTAAGAGATAAATAAGGCCTCCAAACAAGATGATGATGAAAAAGAACAAGACGATCGGCATCACCTTGTCTTTTTGATCTGGTGTAAGTAAAGAAGGTGGTTCAGGAGCTAGTTCTTCGTTCGCATAAGCCATATTGTAACGCAGAGAGAAAGAAGAGAGAAAGAGCTAGATGTGTATATACACAAGATTAGGTTGGACAAAAAAAGCGTTAATAAAGAATTGGAGTATATAATATATCTACCTAAGAAGATTTAGATAAGTACATAACTGTTTTAGATTGTGGTAAATATTTTTTTTCGCTAAAACATAATTTTTTTTTTTTTTTTTTGGTAGTCTTACCCAATATTCTTTATTCAAAATTACATAAAGCATTGCGAGAATCAAACGGGATCAGTACTGAAAATAGTATTATTATTATTACATTGTATAAAAAAGTACGTATTTACGTATGTATGTTGATTGCATTGTCAATTCGAGTTAGTCAGACGTAGGTTCCTTATGTTGGGCTTTAGAGTATTTGGATGTAGATGTGGATGGAGTATGCTGTGGCCAACTAATATAAATTACACAACCCTAGTCTCTTCCAATGTTGAGTAATAAGTACCATAAATGATAAAAACCGGGGGATGCAAACAGATACTGTCTTCCAACACGCACCAGGCTAGCAAGCTGGGGGATGCAAACAGATACTGTGTGCTGCATCTGCGGTAACTACCCTGAAACACGTAATCACCTATTCCTTCACTGTGAATACAGTGAAGAGGTCTAGGTGCAAACGACAAGGAGACTAGGTTTCAGCCCCTGTGTTTTCCACACATGGGAAGCTTTTGAGTCTTGGTTGGATATTTCTGATAGCATCTCTTCGCAAACCCTCCGGAGGCTCGTGGCTCAAGCAGTCATCTATGCTATATGGATGGAACTTAACAATAGGCTTCACAACAACATCACATCTCCACCGCATATTGTATTCAAAGCACTGGACAGGCAGGTTAGAGACACGATCCTTACAAAAAGCCACAAGAAGCAATTCCAAACGCTTATGCAAGACTGGTTACGATTCCTCTAGCGATCTAATCATTGTTGTTTGTTTTTCTAAGATAGAACATGTTTTTTCGCTTTTTTTTGGGCAAGTTCTATCTTCCAGTATTTTTCGAATTGTACACTGTACAATCAGTTTTCTCTAATGAAAATTCACAAATTTTCAAAAAAAAAATGATAAAAACTTGTTTGACAAAAAAAAAATGATAAAAACTTAGGACTTGAGCTATCCAAGCTTTGGCTAAGAATCATAGAAAGAAGACTAAGAATAATTGCTAATTATTATTTTTTAAGAATTAAGCAAATTTAATATTTTATTTCATTTTTTAACCTACCGCCGGATCTCAAATTAAAAGTAACCGGTTGTGTATTCTAAAGTATGTTCTAGCTAGTCATGAAGATGACAATTGGAAGCAACTAATCAACACCTTAATCTTTTCTCGTACTCGATCTCGTATCCCAACATATATATATACTGTATTGATGATCTTTTTTGCCCTCACACACCATACGGTACATGTGTGTGTGTGATAATCTACACCATACGTACATGTGGAGTATTATCTAAAGTATCAGAAAAAAAAAGATATTCGCATGCTTTACGATAAGATAATAATACAAACTCTTGTAGAGTACCTAGAAAGTAGAAACTGTCCGATTCAGGTTTTGGGAGGCGTTTACCCTCTTAAAGCAAGGTAATTTTATTTTCATGATAACTATATAGCAATCAATAGATATTATACAATACAGCTGTTTCGTTGTATCTTCGACGTACCTAAATATATAAAGAATTGATTGAACCAACACGAGCAAAAAAAATTAGCTTTCTCTTTAGTCTTTATAGCTCCATATCATCATTCTATATCATTTTACTACTTTCTCTTTTATGTCATTTATTTTTGATTTTATCTTTTTTTCATTAAGTCTAAGTACTACTCTTACATTAGTTATTAATAGTTGGTGTATTAACAGTTTAATTCTCGTTTAATTAATGTGCTTGAATTGTTGGAAGAACATATGAAAAGAGAAGAATAAATAAAAGAAACATAATCTGCACAAATAAATAAATGAACAAAAATTGCATAAAACTTTAAAAGGTTAAGAAGGTGATGATACATGGGTCCAGGTTGTGTTATCTTCGCCCAGCATCACTGTCCTCACACCACAAATAATCTCTTCCAATTTTATATTCTAATTATTTCCCAATATAGATTGGAAAACTCTAAATATAATTGGTAAACTACAAATATCTTTATCATCCAATTTGGTAGCATGATCTTTTCGAATCAGTATTTTCTTAGTCGCCACCCAAATTTTAGTACTGTACGTAGTTGCCCTGCAGACAAGAAAAACTACTACAGTAGTATTCTTTGCTAACAACAAGTATCTATCTATATACGTAAATAGTTTTATCAAGAAACATAAATTGTATTAGGTACCAACGATTTTTTTTTCTTTTGTGCATGGACAACGATACCAAGGATTAAAAAATTACAAGATAATAACAAGCGGAAGAATTTGATAGTATTTGCACAAAATAAGTAGATTTAGTAAGGAACATATATAGAAAAAAGAAACACCCATATCGTTTTGCAAATAAGAGGTTATTAGATGCCATTAATTATTAGAAAATCTCAAACCAGAGGCCAAAAATAAAATAATGAAGCATCTTAAATATATATATATATACTAGAATTTGTACTTGCGCGGACTTTAATTTAAAATATTTCTTATCAATTGAAATTGTTGAGCTCAGTATAATCATTCCAACTTTTGAGTATAAATATATAACTTACTTTACTTAGTGATATACAACATATATATTTTTTAAGATAATATTTCTTTGTTATATCTATTTGTGATTTTACGTGGGATTTTAGTAAAAATTTTTATCAATAAGAATCATTGAATATGAATATAATTTGAAGATTAAAAGATATACAAATGTCGTACTTATTTTACTAATCTATATATAACATATATTGTCTAGTGTCGCAATAATATTCTCGACAATCTTCTGACCTTTTATCTTTAAAATAGTTCATCCCATGTTCATATCCTATGAAAATATAATTTTAAAAGTTCTAACGTCAATATCGATCGTTGACCTAATTATAGAGATCATTTAAACATATCAATATCCTACATTAAAGGTGAATATACAAAGTTTCATGAACAGTTTTACTGCTATGTCGCTACAATAAGGTTGTCCAAATGCATCATCTGCCATTATAAAATTTTAGCCTAAGTCAAGAATGCTTAAATGATGAAACATTTAAACCCCACAATGAATTTCTATTCACTAATCCAAGCTACATATTTTTTTAAAATCTCATATGTTATTAGCAGATGTTAATTTTTTGATGCAACCCCAGCTTCGTCTTTTCAAAAAAAACATAGTGTACATTAAATATGTTGTTTTTGCCAATGTTTTGGGTTTAAAACATTTGATGATATATATATATATATATATATATATATATATATATATATATATATATATATATATATTATCTGTTATATATGTTTTATATCATGTTATAAAATTGTAGCTCCATTTTATAATATACCTTATGAGATATGCTACACAAATCACATGTCACTTTTTGTGACGGCTTGCATATCATTTTTTCTATATTTCCTAACCATTGATTTTGTTTTTTTAGATAGATTATTTTTCCAAAATTCTTTTTCATAGTTTTCCCAAAAAAAAATGTGCCCCCTACAATGTATTTGTTTTAGATCAAAACTTTTAAGTTAAGTTAAGTTAAGTAATTAATCTTTTCTTTCTTATAAGTAAAATTTAATAATTAATCTTTATGGTATATGTTTCTTATAAACTAATGTTTCACTTCAATTTTATTTTCATGTTTAGATTTTTATAAATAAAATTACATAACTTGTTTTTTTACTCCACCATGCATTAAAATCTTACTTACATTCTAAAACTCATTAACCCATTCTAAATTTTGGAATATAATCATTCTTTGGTTATAATTTTAATAATAACATTATTACTAAAACAAATTTATAGTATTATTTTTACTATTTTAAAATTTTCATTTAATTTACTTAATTCATTTTTAGTTAGTTATTATTTTTATTATTTACTAAATTATATTATTGTTTATCCTATTTTAAAATTTAATTAATTTTAGTTAATTCGTTTTTAATTATTTATTACTATTATTAATTATAATTAATAAATATGCAATGAATGAATATTAATAATAGTATTTTTTTTATGAAAAAAAATTGATTAGGTGGATGATGATGTGGAGGAAGGAGAAATGAGCAAAGTTAATTTTATATATATATATATATATGGTAGGAAAGATATATATATATATATATATATATATATATATTGGCTCTCAAGCTGGTATAGTTTCTAACAATAAAAAAATTCTATTTTGGTATTAATTCTTGACACGAATAATTTTTAAAAAGAAAACTAATCAAACGATATGCTGTTTTTTTTTATAAATTATTTTAGAAAAAAAAATATTGCGCATGGCGTATGGTAACTGTATGATGATTTTACAGATCACAATGTATCATCATATTATATTGTCTAGAATCGTTTTCTGACTGTCACTTTCTACATGCATGTTAGACAAAGTAGGAAGGTTGTGTCCACATAACTCTGGGAAAGTTAATCATATAATGCATGTCTCTCAATTGAGATTTTAATTCAAAACCATACAAAAAAATATGTAGACAATAATTGTGAAATGTTGATAAAGGGATTAAAATATTATAGTTGGGAACAAGTGAATATTTTGGTGAGGGTGAGGGTCCATGACAAGAAAGAATGAAGGAAGGAAGTAAGTGACAACTAAATCTTTTTCAACAAAAGAAAAGGGAAGCGACCGAATATGCCTCCTTCACCGTCCGTTCACTCTTTGTTCCCTCCACCACTCTTTTTTCTCAACCCATTTGTTGTCTTCTTATTTGATTCTAAATACACTCATTACAATTTTGGATCTGGCCATAAAACTTTGAATTCTTATAAGAATCACTTTCATTAGTGTATATATAGACATTTTGTTTCAGATTATTCGGTCGGAAATTTTGTCCAGTGATGTATTAGTAGATAGATTTGTAGAATTATTTTTGTCGATATATATAGCTGCATATTACATAATTATTTTGGAATTAAAAACTAAAAATTGATGGTTATATACTGAATATAATTATATAACAGAAAATGAGATGTATGGTATTTAGTTATCTTTTTCCTTCTTTTTTTTTTTTAATGTCCATCATACCAAAATTGTTAGAACTCATGAAATCTATATCAGGTCACGAGCACAAACAAAGAGCTACGATCTTGTACATCAAATACTTTATACAGTGAATGTTTTTGTTAATTTAGAATGTGCAAATGGTGAATATAGATTGCAACAGAAGTATAGGCACTTTCTCTTCTTTTTTTTGGACAAAATAAGAAAGAAAAGACATTTTCCACTAGTTTATATATATATATATATATAATGTAATGCATCATTGGAGTACTCAAGGGACCACCAATACTGCTCATCCTTTCCGATTTTTGATACGCTTAAAATAAGATTCATTTATAAGTCAGTGAAAGAAGACAAATATTATCTAAATATGATTGGAGGCTTTCACATGATATATCACTATCAACCAATCACAAAACAGCTTTGGTAGAAGGTCACTTAAGCACGTACACTACTACTCATATCAACGCTCTATATTTATTTCTTTACTTGATGACATTACATTAGCACTGGCCACTGGGAGATGTATCTAGGAGTTAAACATTTTTGTATTTTCATAATAAAGCTTCAAAATTATTGTAAGAAAGCCAAAACGATTATATTTTTTTTTCTTCTGAAAATTGTAGTATAAGAAATTCAGCATGAGTGGGTTTTAAAATAAGCTACATTTTTCTAAAGTAAATTTTGACATGTTCGGAATTAGGTCCACCTACAATGAATGAACTAAATGTGTGATTATGGCAGTCGTAATAATGTAACCACTGTGACAAGTACAGTTAATGCATAAATAAATTTTATGTTAAATTACTGTCTACTGAGTGACTAACAAGAACAAAACTAGATAAAAAAAAAAAGGATAAAATAATTAGAGCGGCCACTTTGAAGATAGTTTGTCAAAAAAGGATAAAATAATTAGAACGGCCATTTTGACCATACTAACATACGAAACATGTCCCAATACCAAAAAAAATAGTTTGTCAAAATGCTCCTATACCATGGGTTAGTGCACTCAAGCAGGTCATGTGTACACCAACCATATCAAATTTTGGGTGTTTGCTTTTTAACCCAAAAAGTAAAACGCATCGAATCTTTTCTTATGATTTTGCCATAATAATTATAAATTTTAGGGACTAGTTCAATTCAAGTGAGGAAAACGTGTCTGTGTCTTCTTGGTAAAACTAACATTATAATTTTGACACGCATGAGTTGCTTACACAATCAGTAATTCCAAGAAAGCATCTAAAATTGCATTTCAATAGTTAACTCTACTAGTCTCTATCAATAATTGTCACTAACAAAAAAAAAAAAAAACATCTAATGAAAATTGAATGGTCGTAGCTTTATATTTTAATTGGAACTGAAGATTGTTTAATCTATCATCCACTCAGAGTTACGTGGACGGTCGATTATTTTATAAGAAATTGTACTATTTATATGGCAATAGAAAACATAGTTTTTAAGGGAAATGACAAAATCATTATGATCCCAGGTAATATTAAAATAAAATAGCCATTTGAATTCTTTTATACCATGCTATTTTGATAGTTTTAACTAATTTATTAGATCAACTAGATTTTCACCATACATATGTGTGATCTTGTATTTATTATTTTGAACTTTTGTATAATATTTATCGAGTTATATATAGTCTAGTCACATACACTAAAATATCAAACAAACATGTTTTGATGAATGTTAAAACATCATGGTTACACTTTGTTCACGATATATCGCTACATTTCTTTTTCTTTTTAAACAGCAATTGTTTTAGTTAGCTGCCGATCATCAAAATCAATCTATGAAATAGAAAGAAATTTTCATCGACGGTCTAGTTTTCCTCTTTTTGCTTACGTTTGATGCAAAGTTGTTTTTGTGTTTATCGATAAAAATTAGAGTTATCTTCTCCGAAACTTCATACACTCGCCGACAAAAGAAAACTTCATCCACTCGGGCTTCTCGTAACTTGCACTTACATGTCAATAACTACTAGCATTCACAAAAGTCCACGAACCTAACAATTGGCCACAAATACTAAAATACTTATATACGTAACGACAACGAATCCATATATGCATATACGACTATGCGAACCACATTTTCTTTCTTCAAACAGTCGAAAACTGGCCACGCTATGAAGTGGCAATTGGCAAAAACATAGATAAGAAGATTTAAAGTGTTAAAATTATCAATTACAGAAATTATTCGATATAGTAGATGTGAGGTTTTCGAAACTTTTGAAATATTGCCAATAGAGTCGTCTGCCACTTAGATCACTTATTTATGAATTGAATGAATATTTATGTTATTTATTTCTCTGCTGAAACAAACGAAATTGATATTTCTTGGATTTGATAGTTTGTGGTTTGAGGAATTTAGTTCTTGTTCAAATTCGTCTTTCGATGTTTTCAATGCAATATCCTTTTTTTTTTAGGCAAACTTCAGTGCTATCCTTGCATAAAAGCAGTTATTGTTGTTTGTCCAAAGAAAAAAAGTTATTGTTCTACCCATATTAAAAGTTTGTTCACCCCCAATTACTTTTTACAAAACAGTTTTGAAGTGTTTAAACTAAATTTTTAAGGGGGTGTTATTGGTTTGTAAATTGAATAAAGTTTTAAAAGTTTTCAACGTTAGGTAGAATCTATTATTATTAGATCAACATTTTGTTAAAATTTCTTAAAGTTTAGTGTTATTAGTTTGTGATTTGTAAAAAGTCATTTAAAATCTTAATAAATTTGGGTTATTGTATTCAGATTTTTATAAAGTCAATAAAAATTTTGTGTTATTCAATTAAAACAAAAGAATATTTGATTGTTAATGAATTCAATTATTATGTTATTGGTTCATGATTTTATAGATTTTATACAAAATAAAATCATGGTAAGTATCACTAAAAATATAGATATTGTTTGGAAGACATTACAAGATTAACTTTGTTATGCTTTTTAAACGATATCTACCAATTATTTGAAACCATATTCTGCCACTAAATTTTCCAATCTTCTCATGCAATCGTTTCTTTGACTGACTATTTTTACTACGTTTGAAAATCTAATCGTTGTTGTTGGCCGTTACAGAAAAAAAATGATTTTAAAATCTTTTTGGAGTGTATTTAAACAAAATTGTAAAGTACAAACAACACAAATTTCAAATAAATAAATAAAATAATAAAAATTTAAATGCATTAACTCGCCTTTGCCTTTTTATGTTGTCGATACTCGCCAATTATTTGGAACCGTCTTTTTAAACCACATATTCAGTCGCTTCTTCCAATCGTCTCATGTAACTGTTTCTTTGACCGATAATTTTTAGTGTGTTTGAACTCTAATCGTTGTGGTCAGATGTTACAAAAATAAAGATAATTTTAAAAATAAATTGGAGTGTTTTAAATAAATAATAAAAGGAAAAACAACACAAAATCTCATATATATATATAATCCAAAAAATATATAAATGTATTAACTAACCTTTGCTTTTTTAGGTTGTCGACTCTTTGAAACCGTCTTCTGCAACTACATATTTCAGTCGTTTCTTCCAATCGTCTCATGCAACCGTTACTTTGACTGAAATTATTTTACCATGTTTGGCGTTATGGAAAAAAATTGAATTAAAAATATATAGATAGACTAAAGTATAAAGAGGATATTTTTTTCTTTTTCATTGGACCAATGAAAAAATGGAAATGACAAAAGAAAATAATTGTATTGGACAAACAAGTCATTTGAGATAAAACACACAAGAGTCAAAAGGTTTTTTGTGGTGAAGGGCTCTTCAACACAACATTAAAAGTGGAATCATTCCTATTTATACCAAACCTAAACCTCTCTTTCCTTCTCTTTCTCTTTACTTTTTTTTTCTCATCCCCAAAAAATATCTCTCTGTCTCTATATCTCCGATCAAGTAGTGTTTTGCTCTCTTCGCGAGCAGCTTCGATGTCTCGTAGTTGCTCACAGTGTGGAAACAACGGCCACAACTCCCGCACTTGTCCCACAGAAATAACCACCACCGGCGACAACAACAACAACAACAACGGCGGTGCCGGAGAGAAAGGCATCATGCTATTCGGCGTCCGCGTCACGGAAGCTCCGTCACGTTCTGTTAGAAAAACTGTCAGTATGAACAATCTCATTCAACTCGATCAAACTCTCGATTCTAACGGCCCTGTTGAAGACGGTGGTGGTTACGCTTCAGACGACGTCGTTCATGCTTCCGGTAGTAGAAACCGTGAACGCAAACGAGGTTAACTTTTTCTCGTTTTTTCTTTTTTTACTTTCTTGAAATTTTATAAAGTTTTTTTTTACTTTGTTTTTTCCCCATTTTCTTGAAATTTTTAGGAACTCCATGGACAGAGGATGAACATAGATTGTTCCTCACGGGACTGCATAAAGTTGGAAAAGGTGACTGGAGAGGGATCTCAAGAAACTTCGTGAAAACTCGAACTCCGACTCAGGTAGCGAGTCATGCTCAGAAATACTTTCTCCGGCGAACAAATCAGAATCGTCGCCGTCGTAGATCTAGCCTCTTCGATATCACTCCTGACTCGGTAATAAAAAAAACTATTAGTTATCAAAATCTTGAATAAAAAAAAAAAAATATGAAATGACACAAACGGTTCTGTTGTCATCAGTTTATAGAATCTATACAAGAAGAGAGTCAAATGCAAACACCACTTGAAGGGATACATCTAGGATCTAAACTAAACCGTTCGGTTCCGGTTCCGATTCCGATTCCACCGTCGAGGAGAATGGCTGGTCTTAACCTTAGCAAGAAAGCTCCAGCGACAACTACGGAGAAGATGTTTCCGCTGTCGTTGAATCTTTCGTCGACGTCTTCCTCTTCATCGTCCAATGAACAGAAGGCACGTGGGGGATCACGTGCTTCGGGGTTCGAGGCAATGTCGAGTAATGGAGATAGTATAATGGGAGTGGCTTGATGAAGAAGATAATGTTTTAATTAATTTATATACTATATAAAGATAAAAAGATCTAATGATGATGATGATTAATGTGAAAAAATTGAGAGATAGGCTAATTAGATACATTGATCAGACTCTCTGGTGAATTTTAAAGATTGAATTAGTTTTTGTGTACAGTATTTTTTTTTTTTCCCTTTTTGGGGAAAGGGAGAAAAGAAACGACTTGTCGTTTTTGTTATGTTTTGTTGTTAAAGATAATATGGATGATGATGATGCAATGAAACAACAAGTAGGTCTCTGTGTTGTTTTGGTCAAAGACTTCAATCGGATTCAGAAGTCGAAGACTACTTCAATCTTCAAGCTTAAGGTAGTTATATGGAATTTAATTGGGTGTCATAGAATGGGCTATTGGGTTAAGGTTAAGTGCATCTGATCTGATATGCTTTTCATATCTGATAAGACTTTTTCAATATAATTTGCCGTTTTTCTCGGGGTGTGTGTCACATTCATGAACCAAACACAGTTATATTACTATAGTAACAGTACGCATTTTGTTTGATGTTTGATGTCATTTTATTTTATTGCATATTATATAGTGAATTGTTGTAGGGTACATATTAGCCTAAAAGGCTAAAACTATACCAGTTATGCATACATTGTTACTTTTTTTACTAGAATGTCTCATACCAGAAGTGTAAATAAGAAAAAATCGAAAATATATTAGGGTATGAGTTTTTTCTTTTAATCGTCATTTGTCACTTTGTTTTTAACTTGAAGAAGAATAATTTGTTTTTCACTTAAATAAAATATGCAGTTCAAACACAAACCTAACCAGAACCATTTATACTCTTCACCTCTAAACTATACCGGAAAAACTCGTCGAACATAGGATATACTATCAGTGGTTGTAAGTTTTATAAAAGTGAAGTCTTGTGGAAGGGTCAAAGGTCTATGTCTATTTTTGAATTCTTGCTGACTGGAAACAAAAAAAAAATAGTGTAAAATTTTCGAAAGGAGAATTTGTGTATGTTAATACTTAGTAGTAGAGCTGTAGAGCCCCAATATCAGTTCCGCTGATGAATGTCCAATACAGAAGGATGGGCTAATGGGCTCAATCAGTGAGTTAACGATAGTTTATTACACTTGAGAAATACTCTTTCTTGACTATTGTAGTAGTCTCCGTTACTTTTTTTTTTTTTGTTAAAAGGATTTTCTTCAATTATAAATCGATTACAAAGGAGCCTACATAACCATTCTAGTAATAAGATACAGAAAGAGAGGGAAGGCTAGCCTTAGCTAGAGAAAGAAACAGAAACAGAAGATTACAGACGGGAAAGAAGAAGAGAAGAGAAGAGAATAAAAGATACCCATTTCCCAGTTGGTGAATCTCACTAGTACCTAACCCAACATTGGAGAAGTGAAGTACAGTCTGGGTTGTAGAGAACCAGACTATGAGCTCTGCTTGTACAAACATTCAGCACCTTTCGAAAAACAGAGTGAGGAGGAAGAGTTAGACCTTGATGAAATCTTCGGTTCCTCTCTCTCCACACTTCATAGATACACGCTTGCCAAGCTTGGAGAAGGGCAAGAGAGATGTCCTTGTTGACTGAAACTGTTTTTAACCAGTTAATGATTAAATCCCAATGCAGAGGAGCAGCTAAAGGCGTAAGGAGAGCTACAATACGTCTCCATATGGTAGCCGAGAATGAGCATTGGAAAAAGAGATGGTCCCTTGATTCTTCATCTTCGCCACAGAGAAGACAAGTTTTCTCAACATCATAACCCCATCTCACCAGTCTATTGGAGGTTGGATTGCGATTTAGAACAAAAAGCCAGACCGTGAATGTAACGCCCCCAAACCGTACTATGACCACCAAGGCCCTAGCACAGCCCCGAGGCGCTACTTTGGAAACATTCGCCAATGGTCCAGCCGGGTACGAGAACAAATCAAGCCCTTCGGCCGGTCCTTTGGTGAGGTTCCCTACGGACACATGACACGTCCTTAAGGCTTTGCAACCCTACGGACACGCCGTGTGTTGAGCCGACTCGGACAGAGTCTATATCAGTACAACTCGTACGATTAAAAAAAGTCCGATTCATTGATACTTAAAAAAAGGTTTACTACAAACGGTACACAAAAGGTTCACAAGGCCTAACGCCAAAGTTTGAGTTGCCATACAACATACTTGAGTTTTACAGTAGACACAAAATAAAATCTATTCCGGAGTCCTATCGTTCACCACGCCCTCTAGTTCCTTCTAGGGTTACCTGCAACACAAATATTTATCGTAAGTAATCTAAGATTACTTAGTGAGCTCAGGGTTCCTGCAAAGAATTAAACCCCAATCCCAAAACCCAACAACAACAACAACATGCAAGTTTAAACAACAACATGCGAACACACAACAACTTGCGAACGTATTAACAACATGTGAACATATACGAAGGACATGTAAGCATAAGTAACTAACATGCAAGCATAAGCAACAACATACGAACATACACAATAACTTGCGAACATAGATAACAACATGCGAACATATACGAATAACATGTAAGCATATGCAACAATATTTGATGAGCAAGCGCATACTACCCAACAGTCAGAGACGACATGCGGAAGCTAATAAGCCAAGCAAGATTGTTCTACAAGCAATCGTAACTACATGCACAACAAACAACAACATGCAACAATTTAACTTGAACTAAAACAACCGTTTTAACAAGTTTTATTCTATTGGGCCCGGCATGCATCCTTTTCCCTTAACCCCTCATGATTCTCCGAATCACAACCACTAAGGCATGCGATCGGATAACACTCAAAGCCACACCGTCGTGTAGACAGCCTCGGCCAGGGTAGCGAGCCCAGTAACTTCCAAGCTCTTCATAACCAACCCTACACACACACGAACATGGGTTGCATGTCGCGGCTGTATGTGGTACGGAATGGGAAGGATAGCAATACCAAATCTTACAACGCTTAGCCGGAATTTCTCGCGGAATAAGATGCCTTAAGACTTCACCGAACTTAATACTTGAGTTTATATGGTTTTTAAGCTCATAACTTTACAAGTATCTTAACTAGTTATCACCCTTGTCACTAGACCATTTCGATCTAGTAACCGGTGTAACCTCTCGCGCATGCATTTAAACAAGAAAAATACCAAAGAAATTTCAAGTATATGCAACTAAATGCTTCATGCAAACCGCGCACTAGATGGATGTCTTTAATTCCCCATCTAAGCCGGCGAAGTATGTGCCTGAACTCACAGTAAACCGTCGATGATCAGCCTTCTTCGACGCTGCTTCTCTCGCGGCACACTCGGATCTTCTTCTTCGGTTAGAATCGATTTCCTTATCGATTTAACCTTGGCCGATTGTCGATAGTCTCAGCTTGCTCCTCTCTTCTTCTTCTTTCGGCGGCAACTCTCTTCTTTCTTCCTCGCGAACCCTCTCTTCTTTCTCTTCTCTTTCGCTCACTTTCTCTCTCAAATTTTCTCTCCTTACCCCCTTGATGACTTGTGCGAAAATGAGAGAGATGGAGGCTTATTTATAGAGGATTTAGGCGGTGGCGGCAGCCAATGCATGTAGAGCGCTCTCTCCTCCTTAGTCGCTATTAGAGCATGAATAAACACACGGAGAGAAATTGAGCTTACACCTTGATTCCACTAAGTTTTTCTTGATTTCTTTAATCCACCCACTAAACTCCACTAACCACTTTGAATTATTTAATTCTTCCACTAACTCCCATTAGATTAAATTAATCATCCACCTTGAATAAATTAATCTTCCATTAGTGGGCTCCTTCCCACCTTGAATTCGCGTCCTCGTACGTCCTTGGTCGTTCAGCGTTCGCCCGGTACATTCTGACTCGTACGTACGTCCGGTACGGTACATGGTACATGGTACAGGGTACCACTGGCCATCTCTTGACTCGTCCAGAATTCCTCGGACATTACTTTTGTAATTCTTCTACTCTCCTCCCTTGCCTTCCATTTGTGTCCCTTGCGCGTCCTTGGACCAGGGGTTTTTATTTTAAAATTTCACCCCTTGGTGAGGGTCATTACATTCTCCCCCCCTTAAAAGAATTCGTCCCGAATTCCATAAGGTTCTGATGGTCCTGCCTCATCTTCTTCGACGAACAACTGAGGATACTTGGCTCGAATTCTATCCTCATCTTCCCAAGTAGTGACCTTACGGTTCTGTTTTCCCCAAAATACTTGGATTTGAGGGATGCTTCTGTTTTTCAACTTTCGAGTTCTCCTTTGCCCTATTACAAATGGTCCTTCGGGATATGTGAGATTTGGCTCCAATTCTTCGATAGGCTCAGTCACAATCATGCTAGGATCTGGTACATGCTTCCGTAGTTGTGAAACGTGAAAGACTTTATGCAATCGCATTACCTCGGGCATAGCTAGTCGGTAGGCTACTTCTCCAACTCTTTTCTCGATCCGGTAGGGTCCGATAAACCTTACCGCAAGCTTTCCCACTTTACCAAAACGATCCTTCCCTTTTTGCGGTGCAACATTCAAATACACCATGTCCCCGACTTCAAATTCTACTTCTCGCCTTTTACGGTCTGCGTACTTCTTCTGGCGATCCTGTGCTTTCCTCATGCTCTCGCGAATGAATTTGATCTTCTCTGTTGTCTCATCGATCAACTTGTGGTTGAAACTCGTCCTCTCTCCAACTTTGGTCCAACACAACGGCGTTCTACACGGCCTTCCGTACATTGCTTCAAATGGTGACATGCCGACACTCGAGTGATAACTGTTGTTATACGCGAATTCAACTAACGGCAAATTCTTCTCCCAATCCGATGACCATTCTAAAGCACATAGTCGGATCATGTCATCTATGGTTCGGATAGTCCTTTCCGTCTGTCCATCAGTCTCTGGATGGAATGAGGTGCTCATATGAACATCCGTTCCCAATGCCCTTTGCAAATCTTGCCAAAATATTGATGCAAACTTTGGGTCGCGGTCAGAAACAATATTTGCTGGCACTCCATGAAGCTTCAAAATTTCATCTATATACTTCTCGGCTAAGACGGGTGCTTGATCCGTACTCCTTACTAGAACCAAATGGGCTACTTTGGTCAAACGATCAACCACTACCCACACTGCATCATTGACTCGCCCTTTTCTTATCGGTAGACCAGTAATGAAATCCATCGAGATAGAGTCCCATTTCCAAGTTGGTATGGGCAAGTTGCGAAGCAAACCTGCTGGCATTTGATGCTCTACTTTGATTCTTTGACATGAGTCGCATTGGCTTACCCATTTTGCTACTGCTCTCTTTAGTCCAGGCCAATGATAGTATCTTCGTACATCCTTGTACATCTTCGTGCTTCCCGGGTGTACACTTAATACTGAGCTATGGGCGGCTCCTAGTATCTCCTCTCGTAGTCCGTTCCGATCAGGTACAGTTATTCTCCCGTTGAGCAGTAAAGTGTCATCATCCGCTAAATGATAACCACTAGCATTTGGTTCTCCTGAACTCTTTAACTCCTCGATAATCTTTTTCAGGTTCTCATCCTTGGGTTGCTCTTCCCGAATGCGGTGTAGTAGGCTTGCTTGAGTTATAGCTTGTAATCCCAACGGCTCACTAGACTCCCCTTCTAAGGCTAGAAGCCTTACTTTCTTTAATTCGTCTGCTAGAAACTCCACGTCTTTCTCGGCATCAACTTGTGCTCTTCTTCGGCTTAGCGCATCTGCTACTACATTTGCCTTACCTGGGTGGTACTGGATCTTCAAATCGTAATCAGCTACAAACTCCATCCATCTTCTTTGACGCAAATTAAGATCCGGTTGCGTGAATAAGTACTTAAGACTTTGATGATCCGTAAACACCTGAACCTCTTCTCCATACAAATATGATCTCCATGTTCTTAACGCAAACACCACAGCTGCCATTTTGAGGTCATGTGTGGGGTAGTTCTCCTCATGCTTCCTTAACTGTCTAGAGGCATAGGCAATCACTTTATCTCCTTGCATCAAAACACATCCAACTCCAACTCTCGACGCATCTGTGAACACAGAATATGGTTGGTTCGATTCGGGTAGGGCTAATACTGGTGCTGTTGTCAGCGCTCCCTTTAGCTTCCTGAAAGCTTCTTCCACATCTTCGCTCCATATAAACGGTACTCCTTTACCGGTGAGTCGTGTTAAAGGTTTTGCGATAGATGAAAATCCCTTTACGAATTTTCGATAATAACCTGCAAGGCCTAAGAAACTTCTAACTTCTGACACTGAGGTTGGTTTTGGCCAATCTTGAATGGCGGCGATCTTCTCTGGGTCGGCGGACACGCCCTGCTCCGAAACTCTGTGCCCTAAGAATCCAATCTCCCTCTGCAAAAACTTACACTTGCTGAACTTAGCGAACATCTTCATTTCCCTTAGCCTTTCTAATACCTTCCTCATATGCTCTGCGTGTTCTTCCGCACTTCGTGAATATATAAGGATGTCATCGATGAATATTATCACGAATCGATCCAAGTAATCGTGGAACACTTCGTTCATTAACCGCATGAATGCTGCCGGCACATTGGTAAGACCAAACGGCATTACCATGAACTCATACTGACCATATCTTGTTTGAAACGCTGTCTTCATCACATCTGGTTCTGCTATCGGGATTTGATGATAGCCGGAGGCTAAATCGATCTTTGAGAACCAACTTGCTCCTCTTAGCTGATCTAACAATTCGTCAATCCGCGGCAGTGGATACTTATCCTTAATGGTTATGTTATTGATTCCTCGGTAATCAATACATAAACGCATGCTCCCGTCCTTCTTCTTTACAAATAGCACTGGGGCTCCCCATGGCGATGAACTTGGTCGAATAAAACCCTTCCCCAACAAGTCCTCCAATTGAGTCTTGAGTTCAGCCAACTCGGTTGGTGCCATACGATACAGTGCCTTAGCAATCGGGGTAGTTCCGGGCTCCAGATTTATGGTAAAACGATGGCTTCTGGATGGAGGCAATCCTTCCAACGGTTTAAACACATCTTCAAAGTCTTTGACTATGGCAATGTCCTCAACTTCCATGCCTTCCCGGTCATCTCCTCCCATGGCGGTAAGAGTGACCAAATAAACCTCATCTTCTTCAATCGATCTTCCAATCCTTGCTGCCGATGCAAAGTATGCCGTTTTACTCGGGCTGATCCCTTTGAAAACTAGAGGTGTCCTCCCTCCATTTTCGAATATAATTCTGCTTCTGCTGCAGTCTATATGGGCTTGGTGTTCCGATAACCAATCCATTCCCAAAATAGCATCGAACCTATCCAACGGCATCACTAGAGGATTTACCGGGAGGTTCGTATCCTGCAAGACTATCGACACTTCCTTGAACCATCTTCTTGTCTTCAGAGGCGGTTGATTACCAGCAGTGTAGACATTGATGTTCACTTCTTCCTCCTCACACAAGTCTCCAAACTTGTCAGCCACTTCGGGAGTCACAAAACTATTGGACGCTCCTGAATCGAACAGTACATGTGTGGGGTTACCACCAACAAGTAATGTTCCTAAACGCAAGGCAAATATAACAAAATGCAATGCTAAAACTAACCACACAAACACACAAGCAATCATAAACAATCACAAGAGAGTTAGAACCCAATCAAACCTGTTATAGGGCCCTTCGCGGCCTGTGGAGGTTTAGGTGGCTCTATTCCTAAAGCAAAAACTTTTGCTGGGGTTGCTTGCTTCTTTGCTGGGGGTTCCTTTGCTTGGTTCGCTGTCTAGGCACGGTTCACAGTTTGGGCGTTCGGTTTGGCCGGCTTCGATGGACATGAGTTCGCATAATGTCCTAACTCGCCACAGTAGAAGCATGTGACGGTTGACAGATTGTTGCTCTTTGCTTCCTCAACGGTTGGACAAGCTCGCGCAAAATGGCCAACTTGACCACACACATAGCATCCCCGTGGATCTATGTTACTCACATTACCTCCTCCCTGGTTAACATTCATTTTAACCTTACCACGGCCCGCGCCCCAATTTCGTCCTGCTACCTGATTCACCCTTCGAGTGTTCACAATCTTAGTCTGCTGGACTGGTTCTTTCTTTTTATCTTGGGCCGTAATCTCCTTTTCCGTCTCAATGGCTTCCTCAACACTTACCGCTCTTTCCTCTACTTCTGCGACACTTTGGTATGTCACAGCGTGCAACCTTCCTTTTATGTCTGGCCTGAGTCCATTAAAGAATCTCCGGGCCATCGCTAACTCATCGTCGTTTCCTTGGTACAAATACCTCCGAAGTCTTGTAAAAAACTCTCCCATAGGCTCGAACAGTCATTTCACCTTGTTCCAGTCGCAGGAACTGATTCTCTAGTCGATCACGCGATTCTGGTGGAAAGTATTTTTGCTTAAACTCCCTCTTGAATATATCCCACGTTATAGTCTGATATCGATAGCGAGGAACCACGCTGTCCCACCATGCACGAGCATCGTCTTTTAGGAAGTTAACTGCTACCGGTCTTCTAAATTCCTCCGGACACTTGATCATTTCAAAGTGGGTCTCCAATTCTTTCATCCATGCGTCTGCTAACACTGTGTTCGGATCTCCTTTGAACTTGCGGAACCCTAGGTTCCTCATCATCATTACCAGTTTTAGAAGATGATCGGATGGATCTTCTACTGAACGATTGGTTTGGTTCTGCTGCTGTTGGATCATGTGACTCAAAAGGTCTTGAATCATTTTAAGCGTCTGCTGGGTCTCTGGTATATTCGGCTCACTCGGGCCTTCCCCACGAACTGGGTCTCCTCTTGACATGCTCTGATTCGGATGGGTAACGGACGGTGCAAATCCTGGCGGATACATACTCTCCGATGCACTGAACCGAGTTGAACTTGATGGCGTGTACCTTGGCGTCCTGACGGGTACATCCCATTCAGGCATATACATATTCGATTCGAATATGCCTGGAAACGATTCCTCCCCTTGGGCATCCCCAAAATGCGAACCCCATTCCTCCGGACCAAACTGCTGACCTGAACCCCTCCCGGTTTCCAGCGAACGGTGCGTCGACCTGGTCTTTTCTGATCCTTGACGAGACATCTGCATCCACGTTCAACAAAGGGTTTTCTTAATCCCATCTAACCCTAAGTGATGAACGAACCGGATTCTCCTACGTGTCGACTGCGACCATTTGACTCGATAAAACATTTGAAAACACGAGTAATATACAGCATCATAACCATGCTCTGATACCACCGTTGTAACGCCCCCAAACCGTACTATGACCACCAAGGCCCTAGCACAGCCCCGAGGCGCTACTTTGGAAACATTCGCCAATGGTCCAGCCGGGTACGAGAACAAATCAAGCCCTTGGGCCGGTCCTTTGGTGAGGTTCCCGACCACATGACACGTCCTTAAGGCTTTGCAACCCTACGGACACACCGTGTGTTGAGCCGACTCGGACAGAGTCTATATCAGTACAACTCGTTCGATTAAAGAAAGTCCGATTCATTGATACTTAAAAAAAGGTTTACTACAAACGGTACACAAAAGGTTCACAAGGCCTAACACCAAAGTTTGAGTTGCCATACAACATACTTGAGTTTTACAGTAGACACAAAATAAAATCTATTCCGGAGTCCTATCATTCACCACGCCCTCTAGTTCCCTCTAGGGTTACCTGCAACACAAATATTTATCGTAAGTAATCTAAGATTACTTAGTGAGCTCAGGGTTCCTGCAAAGAATTAAACCCCAATCCCAAAACCCAACAACAACAACATGCAAGTTTAAACAACAACATGCGAACACACAACAACTTGCGAACGTATTAACAACATGCGAACATATACGAAAGACATGTAAGCATAAGTAACTAACATGCAAGCATAAGCAACAACATACGAACATACACAATAACTTGTGAACATATACGAATAACATGTAAGCATATGCAACAATATTTGATGAGCAAGCGCATACTACCCAACAGTTAGAGACGACATGCGGAAGCTAATAAGCCAAGCAAGATTGTTCTACAAGCAATCGCAACTACATGCACAACAAACAACAACATGCAACAATTTAACTTGAACTAAAACAACCTTTTTAACAAGTTTTATTCTATTGGGCCCGGCATGCATCTTTTTCCCTTAACCCCTCATGATTCTCCGAATCACAACCACTAAGGCATGCGATCGGATAACACTCAAAGCCACACCGTCGTGTAGACAGCCTCGGCCTGGGTAGCGAGCCCAGTAACTTCCGAGCTCTTCATAACCAACCCTACACACACACGAACATGGGTTGCATGTCGCGGCTGTATGTGGTACAGAATGGGAAGGATAGCAATACCAAATCTTACAACGCTTAGCCGGAATTTCTCGCGGAATAAGATGCCTTAAGACTTCACCGAACTTAATACTTGAGTTTATATGGTTTTTAAGCTCATAACTTTACAAGTATCTTAACTAGTTATCACCCTTGTCACTAGACCATTTCGATCTAGTAACCGGTGTAACCTCTCGCGCATGCATTTAAACAAGAAAAATACCAAAGAAATTTCAAGTATATGCAACTAAATGCTTCATGCAAACCGCGCACTAGATGGATGTCTTTAATTCCCCATCTAAGCCGGCGAAGTATGTGCCTGAACTCACAGTAAACCGTCGATGATCAGCCTTCTTCGACGCTGCTTCTCTCGCGGCACACTCGGATCTTCTTCTTCGGTTAGAATCGATTTCCTTATCGATTTAACCTTGGCCGATTGTCGATAGTCTCAGCTTGCTCCTCTCTTCTTCTTCTTTCGGCGGCAACTCTCTTCTTTCTTCCTCGCGAACCCTCTCTTCTTTCTCTTCTCTTTCGCTCACTTTCTCTCTCAAATTTTCTCTCCTTACCCCCTTGATGACTTGTGCGAAAATGAGAGAGATGGAGGCTTATTTATAGAGGATTTAGGCGGTGGCGGCAGCCAATGCATGTGGAGCGTTCTCTCCTCCTTAGTCGCTATTAGAGCATGAATAAACACATGGAGAGAAATCGAGCTTACACCTTGATTCCACTAAGTTTTTCTTGATTTCTTTAATCCACCCACTAAACTCTACTAACCACCTTGAATTATTTAATTCTTCCACTAACTCCCATTAGATTAAATTAATCCTCCACCTTGAATAAATTAATCCTCCATTAGTGGGCTCCTTCCCACCTTGAATTCGCGTCCTCGTACGTCCTTGGTCGTTCAGCGTTCGGCCGGTACGTTCTGACGCGTACGTACGTCCGGTACGGTACATGGTACATGGTACAGGGTACCACTGGCCATCTCTTGACTCGTCCAGAATTCCTCGGACATTACTTTTGTAATTCTTCTACTCTCCTCCCTTGCCTTCCATTTGTGTCCCTTGCGCGTCCTTAGACCAGGGGTTTTTATTTTAAAATTTCACCCCTTGGTGAGGGTCATTACAGTGAATGCATGCTTCAGAATTCTGGTCTTGTGCCAAACCAAGTTTGACCAGGGAACAGAAGGATGAGGGTCCCTAACATGGTTCCACACATTCCTCGAACAGAAAGTTTTTTTGGGCCACTTCATCAATCATCCAAACCACTTTGTCACTAGATAGGGAGATGGAAACGGTAGTGATGAATGAATAGAAAATGATTTGCTTCTCCGTTCTTGCTGGTGAAAGGTTCCAACCCGTAGGAGTAAGCGACTCCCTGACAGTCGAGCAGAGGGGGATGCAAAGGAGTGTTGGGCTAGTTGGTCCAAAATAATGGATTAGAGATCCAAACGGTGTCCAAGGATCCCACCAGAAGAAAGTATCATCGCCATTCCCTATTATGATCCTAAGGAATGAAATAGCTTTCGAACGCAGCTTCAAGAGTCTCCGAAACATCCAAAAAAAACGGTAGTTCTTTTCGTTTAGAGCCCAAAACGTTGAATAAGAAAAATATTTGTTTCTCATCCAGGCCACCCAAATAGAGCCAGCTCGAAAATAAAGTAACCAGATCAGCTTAAGCCCACATGTATCACTCCAAGAAGACAATTTCCTCAATCCCAACCCTCCTTCCTGTTTTGGTAGAGATATGGAATCCCAAGCCACCTTTGCACCTTTCGCAGAATCGAGAGAACCATGCCAAAAGAAAGCACTAGATAAAGAGTTTATGTGCCTAATACCCTTTTTTGGCAGGAAAAACGCAGAGCTCCAGAAGCCAATAATTCCAGCAATAACCGATGAGATAAGAGTGTACCTTCCAGCAAGGCTCAAGTGTTTGTGCGTCCAACTATTAAACTTCTTGCGAATCTGTGCTAATAGCGGATCACAATCTGCAACTGAGAGTTTCCTTGAACACAGAGGCAAACCAAGGTAACGGATTGGGAGGGTTCCTGGAGAAAGGTTAAAATCATCCTTTACTTGATCCAACACTTGATTTGACACCCCCGAACAGAACATGCTAGTCTTTGCTAGATTGACAGAGAGACCAGAAATCCTTTCAAACTTAGACAAAACCGCAAAGACACCAACCAAAGACTCATACGAACCATCCAAGAAGATTAGGAGGTCATCAGCAAATGCTAAGTGGGTTAACTGCACCTCTTCACAACCAGGATGGTACTTGAAAGAGCTCTGTAGAGCTGCTTGATTCAGCATTAAGGACAATACGTTCAAAACCAGGACAAAGAGAAGAGGGGAAAGGGGGTCGCCCTGTCTCAGCCCTGATTTACCTTTAAAAAATCCAGACGATGTTCCATTGATACTGATGGAGAAAGATGGTGAGCCAACACACGCTCGAATGCAGTTTATAAACTCCATCGGGAAGTTATACAATTGGAGATAGCTAAGTAGAAAATCCCATCTCACGGAATCAAACGCTTTAGATATATCAATCTTCAAGGTGATTCTACTCGACAAGTTGGATTTGTGATAACCATTCAGAACCTCCGAAGCAAGAAGGACATTCTCCATAAGCAACCTATCCTTAACGAAAGCCGTTTGATTAGGTGCCACAATATGAGGAAGGATAGCCTTCAGTCTATCTGCCATTAGACGAGAGATGATTTTATAGACTGTATTGAGGCACGAGATTGGCCTAAATTCAGAAAGGGAGTTAGCTCCTGGCCTTTTCGCGATTAACACAAGAGAGGTGGAGTTCAGAGCTCTGGGAATAAAAGGGGAGGAAAAGAAGTTCTTAATCGTTGCGACTAACTCTTCTCCAACAATAACCCAGCAAGATGTGAAGAATTCCTTAGTAAACCCATCTGGACCTGGGGTTTTATTTGAAGGCATCCCTGACAGAACCTGTTTAATGATCTCTGAGGTTATCAGAGCAAGCAATAACCCATGTTGAGTTTGCGAGCAAATAGGCATATTAAGCGATTCAAGGAACTCGTGTAGCTGTGGACAAAACTGACCCTTGACCGAGCCTAGAATTCCTTCAAAATACACAACAGCATAAGTGTGAATATCCTTTGCAGATTCAACTCTTGAGCCATCGGGTCTTACCATATACTTCACCGCGTTGATTTCATTCCTCATTTTCATGGTCATATGAAAAAATGCAGTATTGAAGTCACCTTCCGCCAACCATTTGATACGCGATCTCTACCTGAAAAAGCTCTCCTCAGCTAACCTTAGCAAAACCCAGTTTTCTCTTGCAGATTTCTCATGTAAAAAAGTTACAGGGGAAGGATCAGAGAGAGCAGCTAGTTGAAGTGATTTCAGCATTTCACTTGCCTCAAAGACTCTTTTTTCGATCTCACTATAATTGGCCTTACACAAAGACTTGAGAGGTCTCTTCAGAAGCTTAAGCTTAAAGGTAAACGCGCATAATGTAGAAGCTTTCTCACCTGCCTCTACCCAAGCTGCTTTTACTGTGTCTAAGAAAGACAGATGCTTAGTAAGAAGGTTGAAGAACTTAAACGGTCTTGTGCCATAGTCTGGAGGCTTCGTGAAAATGTTGATGATACAAGGGGCATGATCGGAAAACTCTAGAGCTTTGAAAGAGCAGTGACTGGTTGGGAAAACATTAATCCAGTTGCCATTCACTAAGCATCTGTCTAATTTCTTGCCAATGGGGTCAATCTCTTGATGATTGGACCAAGTGAAACAAGGACCTTGAAACGGGAGATCAAAAAGACCGGTATCTGCAAGGCATTCCCCAAACACTCTCATAGCACTAGTTGAGCGAATGATAGCTTGATTCGAGGTCTCTGAGGGATGTAGAATCTCATTAAAATCACCATTAACCATCCATGGGAGAGAAGATAAACCAAAAGATAAGTGAGTATCACGGAGAGACTGCCACAGTTCAAGCTTGTCCTCTTGCACATTTGAACCATAGACCGTTGTGTAGACAAAACTTTGACCTGATTCCAAGGTAACCTCTACTGAGATAGATTGCAGGTCAGAAAACAAAAATCTCACCTTCGTTGGGAGCTTGAAGATGATCCAGATCTTTCCTAGCTCTGAATGCTGATAATTACTTATTACAGACCCTTCTGGTCCTATAGAAGACAAAATGTGGTTACTATTAGGCTCCTTAACGTGCGTTTCCAAAAGCGCTCCAAAAGTTACTGGTTTACTATTTATCCAGTTAGCGAGCGTTCGATACTTTGTTACTTCGTTTATACCCCGCACGTTCCAAAAAAAAAGTATCAGACATAGATAATTAGTTGAGGTTGTGACGCTTCCCTAAATCCAGGGAATGACCGCCACCATTGATTGGTGATTTTTTACCCAACTTCCACTTTTTCTGTTTGCCCTTGTTCCCAGAAGAAGAAGATGTTGAAGGGGAGTAATGAGTTGTCTCGCAAGCTTGAGACTCCTCCAAGACTCGGTCCTCTGCCTCTTTCTCTTCACACAACACATTAAAGGGGTTGGAGGATGGCATTAGCTTTGAAAAGGGTGTTGCTAGCACCCTACATGGGACAGTGCGCGATGCCTTAATAAAGTTAGACTCAGCAATAGCTGATACGGTTGAGTGGGTGACTCCACCCTTCAGAACCGAAACAGGTGCTTCATCATCCTGATTCACTACAATCGGAGCACAAGCAACAGTAGAATCAGTACCAGCTTTATCTACCCCTGACAAAGAAACATCAAGACCCTTTGCGATATCCAAAACCTCGGGTGACCCTACATTTCCCAAGCTTGGGCCAACAGTTGAAGCACAGCCTGTACTTGTGTCCACTACCACAATATTAAGTTGACCTTGACCTACGGCAGCCAACGAATTTTCTCCACTTTCCCTGATCGAAGACATGTCACCCTTGACGGTTTGCTCACTAGTCACCTTTGCGACATAAACTTTCTCCACTTGCTCTCCGACAGGGCCTCTATGAGAAGAAGAAGATTTACCTTTCCCCTGTCGTTCTGGGGGAACCTGATCTTTTGGAACTTTCTCCTGAGGAGATTGGGGACAGAAAGCAGCCTTGTGACCAATTTGCTTGCAAACCGGACAAAGAGGTGGGAGCCATGGGTAGGTTACCGAAACAACACAGATTGATCCATCCTCCCTCTCTATTTCTAGATCATTTGGAAGCGGCTTTGTTAGATCGACGATGATCTTGATTTCAGCAGAGTTGATACTGGAGAACGGCTTAGCGTCCACGACTTGCCCTAGCGGCCTAGCAATGTAGCTCAAGCCTTCCTCGGTTACCAGGTCGAAGGGGGTATTTGAAACCTTTGCCCATATGGGGGCTTTCTCCAGAGAGGGGGGTTTAAACTATAAGCTGCCTTCCATTCTGTAACAAAGAAAGGAGAGTCTCCAACCCTCCACAGCTCATGTTGAAGAACACGTCTACGGAGTGAAGGTGACGGAATGTAGAACAGAAAAGCATTCTTTGTAAGATTGTGGACTGTAACCCTTCGATCTTTTCCCCACAAGAAATTAAGAACACCCCAAATTTTACCATAAGAGGGTGGATTACCATAGAAGATCCCAACAATGTAGTCTGAATGGATCTTTGCTCCTCTTTCGAACACTTCATTTGGAACTTTAACCCGAAATCGTCCTTCCGGAGTGACTGAGACCGGAGCCGAAGAGTTCGGAATACGACAAGTTGATTTCAAGTGAGACGCCCAGTTAAATTCCGCAGCTGGAAGTGGACGAGTGGGTTCCTCATTAGATGGTCCAGTAGGGTGAGTCGGAGGAACTTCCGAGACTGAAACCTTAATTGGAGAAGAAGGATTGGGACCCAGAATTCCTTGAGAAACATCATAGATCTGAGTAATTGGATCTGGTATAACCACTACACGAGGAGGAGAAGATGGAGGGATTATAGCCAGAACAGAGGCAGAAAGAGGAGGGGAGGAATCGACCATCTCAATGTCATGAGAGAGGACGGATGAGGCCGGAAGACGGGTCTGAAACTGTTCAATAAAAAACAGATCTGGAGGGATAGACGGGGTTGAAGACGGAGGACCAGTCATCTCAAGGTTAATGTCTGTTTTCACCACAAAACACGAAACGTTCGAGAAACTTTTCCGTAGTCTCCGTTACGGTCATTCATCATTCGCAACGGCTCTATATATTTTGATACTCCAAATCAAAAGTGCCACTGATTTTCTCCCCTGTTAATCTTGATTTAAATCAATAATTTCTAGCACAAACAGAATTCAACTAAAGAAAACAAAATTCATGTAATCGAAATTGTCGGTTCAATATCTAGCATGGTCGTGGTGGTCGAGCATAATCGTTCCTAAAGTTAGTAGAGGCTTAATTTCTCGTCTTGATCTAACTTTCTCCTTTCTAAATTCTATTTTGTATAACTCTTTCGCTACTTTCACAAACCATATAATCGCAAATCATATGTCTATCAGTCTATAACTCTTTTTTTAATTATATATATGCATTTAAATTGAAAGCTTTTTATATCAAAAAAAGCATTCAACATTTCAAGCTACTTATACTTTAAGTGCTCACAGAACATGTTTAACAAAAAAAAAAAAAAAAAAAAAAAAACATTCCAAAAATGACTGTCCGACACACTAACAGTTCAACACGTTTTATATATTTTTCTGGTCAAATAAAAGAATTTTGGTGCAACATTAATCGTTGATCTTAATCAATTTATCTAAATAATACATACTTTTACCAAAACAAAATTTATTTAAAACAAAAAAAAAAAGAAAAGAAATTGATTCTTGCGTAGAAAGTGCTTTGGTACCTACTTTTATTACTTTTTCTTATCAATCAAGACATGAAAACACTCACTACCTGAATAATGAAAAAAAAAAAATGAATACTGCTCTCAAACGACATCGTTTTAGTTTAAGATACACTTTATTTGTTTTTAAAGTCAGCAAAGTTTGAATTTTTATTTGTGCCATCCACAAAGCTTGAAACTTTAACAGTCAATGGCCGTCTCTTCCGCCATAGAATGAAGAAAAACAAAAAAAAAAAGCTTTGCTCTTCACACGATACCCTAAAGAAACAAACCAAACCCATCATGAAGACGATCGTAATCTTCTTGTTTATCATCATCTTAATCCCATTTTCTTACGCCGAAGACGACGTGCTCTGTCTCAAAGGCCTTAAAGCATCACTCAAAGATCCTTCAAATCAACTCAGCTCCTGGTCTTTCCCCAACTCATCATCATCTTCATCAATCTGCAAACTCACCGGAGTTTTTTGCTGGAACGCTAAAGAGAATCGAATCATCTCTCTTCAGCTTCAATCAATGCAACTCTCTGGTCAAATCCCTGAATCTCTCAAGCTATGTCGGAGTTTACAATCTTTAGATCTTTCCGATAACGATTTCTCCGGTTTGATTCCTTCGCAAATATGTTCATGGCTTCCTTATCTTGTCACTTTAAATCTTTCCGGTAACAAACTCGGTGGTTCGATACCTTCTCAGATCGTTGACTGTAAATTCTTGAATACCTTAGCTCTTAACAAGAACAAGTTAACCGGTTCGATTCCTTCTCAGTTAACCCGTTTAAACTGGCTCCGACGACTTTCTCTCGCTGACAACGATCTCTCCGGTTCGATTCCTTCCGAGCTCTCTCATTTTGGTGAAGACGGTTTTAGCGGCAATGCTGGACTTTGCGGGAATCCGTTATCGAGTTGCGGTGCGTTTACCGGTAAAAACTTGACGATCATTGCGATCGCTGGCGTTATTGGTGCTTTTGGGTCGTTATGTGTTGGATTTGGGATGTTTTGGTGGTTCTTTATAAGAGATGGGAGGAACAAGAATGGTTATGGCGCCGGAAAAAGTAAGGATGATAGTGATTGGATTGGTTTGTTAAGATCACACAAGCTTGTTCAGGTAACTCTGTTTCAGAAACCAATAGTGAAGATTAAACTGGTTGATTTAATTGTAGCTACTAACAGTTTTGATCCCAGGAATATCGTTGGTACATCAAGAACTGGAGTTTCGTACAAAGCTGATTTACCTGATGGGTCTGCATTGGAGGTTAAGAGGCTTAGTAATGGATGTGAGGTTAGTGAGAAGCAGTTTAGGGCTGAGATGAGCAAGTTAGATCAGATCAGGCATCCAAATTTGGTTCCGGTTCTCGGGTTTTGCTTTGTGGAAGATGAGAGGTTGTTGGTGTATAAGCACATGGCTAATGGGACGTTGTATTCTCAGTTGCAGGATTGTCCTATAGATTGGCCAACTCGGGTTAGAATCGCTGTTGGAGCGGCTCGAGGGCTAGCTTGGTTGCATCATGGAAGCCAACCGCCGTGTATGCATCAGTACATTAGCTCGAATGTGATTCTTTTAGATGAAGATTTTGATGCTCGTGTTATGGATTACGGTTTGGGGAAGCTAGTGAGTTCCAGGGATTCTAAGGATAACTCATTTAGTAACGATGAGTTAGGTGAATTCAGCTACGTTCCGCCTGAGTATGCAAGTACCATGGTTGTGTCTTTAAATGGAGATGTGTATGGGTTTGGAATTGTGCTTCTTGAGATTGTTACTGGCCAAAAGCCTTTTTCGATTAACAATGGTCAAGAAGGGTTTAAAGAGAGTTTAGTAGATTGGGTGGGTAAGCATTTGAGTAACGGTAGAAGCAAAGATGCAATTGATAGAAGCATATATGGTAAAGGATATGACAATGAGATAATGCAAGTTTTGCTAATCGCATGTAGCTGTGTTGTATCAAGGCCTAAGGAAAGACCGTTGATGATCCAAGTTTATGAATCTTTGAAGAATTTGGGAGATCAATATGTTTTCTTCCTTGAGTATAGTGATGAGTTTCCTCTCATCTTTAACAAACAAGAACAATGAGAGTAGTCTTTGTAATTTGATAGAAAAAGGTTTTCTTACATTTCTTCTTTATTCAATTTTTTTTTCTTACTCAATTCTTTACTGCTTACTTCTCTATCATTCTCACTTTTAACCGTGTTTGTTGGTTTCTTATTTCGTGTGCTGTATAAATTTTGTATATCATGTGATACATTGATGTATTCCGGAGTGTTGTAACATCTCTACTATTAATGGAGAAGTTTGTTAGCATAATATGATATGCTTTTGTATCATTAGTTCGAAGGCTATTTAAATTATTTGATAAAAGAGTAAAATTTTCATTTTAGTTTAACAGAAAAATTTCGAATTTTAATCAAAAAAAGATGATAAGTCATACTGTTTTTTACGGTTGATGTCAAGGGAAAAATCCTTAATAAGGATAATGGTTGTCTAATGAAGAGCTTCTTGCTTAAATATTGTTGTGTAATGATTTTGCATTGGGATATAATAATCTGAAGAAAAAAAAGAGTACAGGTAGTTTCGTGACTAAACTACGTACTAGTATAGTGTTAAGTCTTTGCTTCATTAGCTAGATTTGAATTCAATACAATGCATATTGTTGATAGAACATCATTATTGATAACATGTAGCTGGAAAGAAACAGTAGAAAGACATATCCTGTGGAAGAGTTGCTGTAAAATCAATCAAATTGCATCTATTAAGTAATATAGTTTCTTGAGCGAACGAACGATCACGTACTACAGTTTGCAGCATACGTTGAGGGATTGCACTCAATATCACTTGGCGAAAGAGCAAAACAGCTACAATATATTGTATTATCCAAAAATATTGAAGACCAGAAATGTATTGGGCTTCGCACTAAATTTGGCTTCCCAAGCTCAAGACGATTAATGTTTCTATGCATGTAATTTAGATTTTTGCACATCTTAACATATAATTCTTTTAAGGAAATTTTCTAACTCAAAAAGTGTAAAACTGAACGTGGAGATGATGAGAATATTAATTTTATTGATTTTTACATTTTTAGTAGTTTTTCATTAAATTAAAAATAAAATATTAGTTTGATAAATGGGAAACAATGAAACCAAGTAGAAAAATTGGAAACTACGTGTATCAACATTTGGCAGTTGCAAGATGCTAAATTAAATAATAAATATTTATAAACACAATAGTTTCTATACCATGTCTCTATATAAGTAAGAATTGAAATTCTTTAATCTCAACTATTCATTTCTCTATTTCTGTTCTACGAAATCCTCCATTCTAATATAGTCTTCTTCTAAAATATATATATATATATATATATATATATATATATATAGTCTTCTTCTTAAATACAATGATGAATATTTTGTTCTTCGTTTTATTCGGTTTCCTCCTTATCCTTGCAATTGCTGTTATGGGATACTTGTGTGTGAAGGATGGTCATGAAGTGACTAAGTCGGATGGTTAATCAGATTTTTTTTTTTTTTTTTTGCTTCTTAATAATGTAGTTGGAGAGAAACTAGAAAGTTTTATCTTGTTGCTCCAATTTATAATAAAGTTTTCTCTCTCAAACAGGTTTAGTATGTTATGATGTTTTTTTAATAATAAAATTTGAGCTTTTTTTTTATTTGAGAGAGTTATTTTTGTCTAGATTGGCTCAAACGAGCTAATTAGAACGAAAATCGTTTACAATGTTAATAAGACTTGAATTAACTCAAGCACGTTGCGAGTTTTTGTTTAGCATTATAATGTGTAATACACAAGGATTCTCATTACATTAACGAAGTTTTTGGTTCCTACCGGTAACCATTAGAAAAACAAAAGAAAATAAATAAAAAGAACAGTTTTTGAGGAATGAAAATAAAATCTTAAGAAAATGAACAAAATAGTAAATGGTAACTAGACAATAAAAATATTTTTTAAATATATTTAATAATAAATAAATTAAATTTCAATGATAATAATAATATTATTTTTAATGTATATCTAATAAATTTTACATTTCATTTTAAAATAAAATTTGTAAAATAAAGGTTAGATATATCATATTAAATATTAATAAATAATATTAACATAAAATAATAGTTTAAGAGTAACTTAAATTTGTTTTACTATTCATACAGTTTTCAAATAGAATCTTAAGATTAGTTTAACATAAAATTTCTATCAAAAATATTTTTTCGGTTAATACAAATATGAAAGTTTTTATATTACAAAATTGAAATTTTATTAATAAATAAATATATATATATATATATATATATATATATATATATATTTTAAAGTGAATTTTAATATTTGTTCTTTTCTTCGTTACATTTGTTACTCATCATTTTTTAGGAGGAACATATTTATTCTATTGTTCCTTATTTTTTTAAGAACAGCGTAATATAGAGAGAAAAAATGTTACTTTCAAATGGTAATAAAATTGTGAAATAGAGAGCAATGTGATATTGCTCCCAGTTATTTTCCTAAATTTTGATCACCACTTGAAAGGTGAAACCTTTGGTTATTATATTTTTCTCTCAAGAATGAGATACTCTTGCCTAATAAATCACAACGGGACACTTTGCCCTAATCAGCTGTGAAGTTTGAGAGTTACGTACCTAACACTAATTAACAGTTAAGGTAACCCATAATGTTAGAGAGCTCAAAGTGTTGAATCTAACATGATATTAATCGGGAAACCAACTGTTACGAGTCACCAAGGTTATCAAAACGAGAGCTCTGGCCGATTGAAACTACCGAGGTTTAATTTAAAACATTCTTAAGTAATAGGTTTACTTGGTAAATAGTAGGTAATATCAGGGCTTTTCTGAAAATATTACTCTCTTTCTCCTTTTCTTCTGCAATGTATTTTTTTTTTTTTTTTTTCGTCTTCTTCGCTGCGAAGACGAAAACAGTGAAAATGGCTTCTCAGAGCTCTTCACTTTTTTGGTCATCCTCTTCATCTTCATCTACGCTGCTTCAATTTCATCCTCTCTTCTCGTCAGAGCACATGAACAGTTTCGTACTTTTACAATTTTTTTCTTTAGACTCCGATCTCGCTTTCTCGATCTGACTCGTTTTGATTTACAGAGACGGAGATAATGAAGAAGAGATCAGAAGCGTTGGTCGTAGATTCCTTCTAGGTTTCAAAGAAACTTCAAAAGGAAGTAACGTTACCTTCGCATGTTCTCCTTCAGGTCCTTGTGTTTCCTGTAATTCCTCCGAAAAGGTTTTTTTCAAATCCCCTCTCTAATTTGCTTAATTGCTCTGTTTTTGTTATCGGATCTGAATTGATTTGGATCGTGATTACGCAATTAGGATTGATTTTGGTAATTTAGGGTTTCAGAATTAGTTAAATTACTAAAAACCGCGTTGGAGTGGCTCTTGGGACGGATTTGTATTGATTTTGATGGTGATTACGCAATTAGGATTGATTTTTGGTGATTTAGGGTTACATAATCAGCTTAATCAGTGATTTCTCAGTCAATTAGATTATTATACAGTGAATTGGATTTGGGTATGATTTGTTGTGTTGTGAAGAAGATTCATTGTTTCAGTATGGTGTGGTTTTCTTGTAGAGGAAAGAGAAGTATCGATGTAGTGAAACTGGTTATCGTATAGCTTTCAAATGTAAAGAGGTGAAAGAAGTTGATAAACACAAGAAAGATGAAGGAGATGAAACACAGAATGGTCAATCGAACCGCGACGACGGAGAAGAAACAAAAACGAGGAAGTTGGTGGCTGATGATGATTCGCCTGTATCGAAAGTGAAGAAGTCTCAGTCTTACAAAACTTACAGAAGCTGTGTGCCTTCTGCAGATGAAGAGAAGATATCAGTTCTTGGTTTTGAGGTACAGAAGAAACAAAACAAGACTCTTTTATTTCCTCACTCATTTTGGATCTCAGTTGTAGATATTTTGAGCTAACGTTTGATTGATTGAATAAATGGACAGTCGATGATGCTAGGATTGTTCCTGCTGAGCGGAACAGCTATATACATCAGAAAGAAACAGACAGTACCTATGCTTGGGGTATCAGGTGCAAGATCACAAAGCAATTCTCGGTTTTAAGAGAACTCTTTTTTCAGTATGTAAGCTTTCATCTTTCTCACTCATAAACAGATTTAACATTTGTTCATTGTCTGTTGTTCAAAAGACAAGAGATATGCTTGAGTGTATAGACTAGCTTTAGGTGCCTTCGTATAATTGGGACTACACTACTTGTTTCATATATGACAAACATGTTTTGCTTTCGGAATATTACTCTGCTTACAGTCTTTGAACTTTAGTGAGAACATAAATTCCGTTGAAAAGATTGCTGGTAGAAAGAGGTTAGTGCAACTGTGCAATAGACCAGTTAAAGTAACATATCATCATTTAGAATATGAGATTAAGTGGAGCCAAACAACCATGAGTACAACAGAGTTCATAGAAACTATTAGCATTAAGATGCAAACGACAGTTTGTGAACATTGATGACATGACGATGCAGCAAAATTTGCATATATGAGTAGCCGTATTTGTTCAAACTCTAGTTAATATTAAGGAACTTTTTCTATTTGTTTTTGTGGAACTAATGTTAAAACTAACCCTACAGAAAAAACTAAGTTAATAATGTTTGTGCGAATCATTATTATGAAAATATGCGTTTATCTGTTACGATGGTATAAAACACTTTCAATAATCACTGGGCAGGTGGTGGATGCTGGGACATGATAGTAATTTGTTTTTTCTTTTATTAGTTGAAACTTTTGAATATATGCTAAACATAATATTGTCATGTAAGCTTTTATCAAACAAAACTTGAGAATATAAACACTGTTAGGGTGTAATTTTTCGATTGCCAATGAACACACAACATATGGATGTCACGTCAAGCAACCCATTTCACACACAACTACGAACGATTCAATCTTGCTCAACCAGAAGAACCAGTTCCAACAGCTAACTTACGATGCCACCTTTATCTTATGGTCTCGGATACAAGTATCTCATGGTCTTGGGAGCTTCGGCTCCAGCACCCATCACTTATATCTCTAGTCATTACAACTTGCGCAAAAGCTCCATGCAGAGTTGACTAGAGATTTACACTCATACGGAGAGGCACATTCAGTACTATTCGGCCATGGCATACAAAATAACTACGCTAACGATCATAGCTGTTTCATGTCCCAATCCATAGGAAAAAACACACAACAGTCGATCGCTTTCATGGAACAACTTGAGCAGTCCGACCCAACCACTCAACCCCCGATCATCTTTACCCAAATCAAGAATTTTCCGATAAATATCCCTTCACTACATATAGTGAATAGAGACGAGGAGATGTGACACAGAGGAAGGCAAATTGATGGATGAGGGATCAACTAAAAGATCTCTCGTATTTACACGTACAGTCAAATGATAGTCGATAAACGATGGTGGAGCGTGGTCGAGTGATGGTGCCTACAAGAACCTCAAGATATGAATGCAATGATCGCATTAATTTGGTACGTGAATACGTAATCTCAGTATGCTTTGGTCAGTAAATGAAACATGCACTTATCAGAGTATGCCTAAGAATTGTGGACTCACGGTCAATGAGATACAAAGTTTTACAAAGTCATATATATATCAGAAATGGACTTTGAAAATACTATTGTAGGGTAGTGTCGCACCGTCGAAATTGAATTTGATTTGCAGTGAGTGGAGAGTATGATGAAAAAAAGGTCTTAAAACTTTGATTTGGTTTTATGAAAAATTATCTTCAGCATATTTAATTTATTGTAAAATCAAGTATTCAAGTAACTTATCACAAAAAGCTATAAGTACAATGTGACTGATGATGATAGGAAAGAAAAATTCTATATAGCGATATGCAAAAAATCAATTAGTCAAAGAATTCTTCTAACGATATTTTTTTCGTGGACAATGTTTAAGCCCGCATACAAATAGAGAACCGAAGGATATGGAATACTATAGGGAGAAGTGGTCACCACATTAGCAATGGAGCTTGTATACAAAATACCTTTTTAGTATTTTAATATGGTTTATGATAAAATGAATATGTAAGTGCCATTTCTCGGTTACTTCGAGTAGAAGCTAGTGAGTAACACAACAAAGGCATAAGATTCTCAGGACAAATATACATTTAACTCTTTTAGGAAAGGTAATTTGTTTTGAAGTGGGATTCATGTATAATCGTAACAAAACTGATCGATGAGATGAATTATGTACCATATGCTTCACTGGCCCTCCTAAATTTTATAAATTATGGCTGCTATGTGACAGTGATATAAATATATTCCCAAGGAACAGTTTTTAATCATGGGTCTAGTCAATCTTGTCATTCTCATCTTTATTTGCAGAAAAAACTTTAAAATATGCAAATCTTAATTAAGAAACATAAAGAATGGTTAAGGTGATTAACGCATATTATGTTTTGTTAATGTAAATTATTGCTTATCATATCTCGACAAATCAAAATATATTATTCGATGTTTTGCATAGGGGAACTCTTGTAATGATATATTATATTATAAATGGTACTACACTACTAGATACATTAAAGAACACAAAAAATACGGTGAGGAATAAAAGCTTGAACGGAACTAGGTAGATACTATATATATATATTATGTATGCGCAAAATTCGACATATATGCAGACATGCGTATAAAATTAACTATTATAGAAAATAAAATTTGCGAAATGAATAATATACCTGAAAATAACTGTTATGTGTTTATAAAATTTGGTTATAGATGTATAGTATAAAAGTTAGGTGTGCATGGCATAGTTATGTGCTTAGCTTTACTTTTTGGATACGAAAGAGATGAATTGTACGTGAGAAAAAGTACAAGGGAACCCTTTGGCACGTGCAATTTTATATGAGTGCAGTATATTATTTTTAGTGATTAAGTACATAAAACTGCATGAACTTAAAATACACAAGAATTGTAATACTCATAGTATGATATATAATAAATTCCCTTGATGTCACGTTTCGGACCAGCTGTTCTATATCTCATTCTCTCTTTTTCATATTTGTTTGTTCTATTTTTTTTAAAAAATAGAATATTGCGTTCAATAAATATATATTTAGATGAATTATTAGGACAAAAGAAAGTGACGACATAAACATACGGATTCATGCTTAAAGATAACATTATTTCTATATCTCACGGAAATATATAAAGATTCATAGCAGAAATTATTTTTCTCTCTCTATCCTAATGTTTCGAGTAAAGTTTGCAAACCATACTGAACCGAATAAAAACCATGGAACCTATAAAGAGCACCAACCATCCTAACTCATCAAAGTGATAAGACCCTCTCTCTCTCTCTCTATCTTTCTTCTATATCTATCTCTCTTTCCCTTGCTTTTGTTGCCACTCATCTTTGTTCTCTATTATAGTTTCCATTCAAGAAATTCGAATATAAACCCTACTACTTTGATCAATGTTAATATCTGTCTTTATTTCTACAAACCAAGAAATATAGGATAAAACAAAAACAAAATTCACGAAGGCTAGGAAACCATGCGAAATCACCGTTCCCTTCGTCTCCAACTGTTGATCCGTACGCTATTTACGGTCGGTTTAGTCACTCTTATTATGATCGATGCGTTTGTATTACAAAACAACAACGAGACCGACAAAACAAAAGAGATTACTACAGCTGCGACAATGAACAACTATGATTCCAATGCGGCGTCCTTTATACACGCCAAGGAAATACAACAAGAACATGACGAAGATAGATCAAGACACGGTGATCTTAGCTACGTTGTCAGCAAAAGAAAAGTGCCTCGTGGACCCGATCCTATACACAACAGGTTCTTTTTACTAACCTCTTGTTTTTTTTTTCTTGTTACTTTCAACAAATTCTTACCCATACATATATATGTGTCTTGCATGTTGCTGTTTGATTTTTCAATATAACAATACATATTGCCTATACCCGCGTGTGGTAACTGGTAACACATTCGTATTGGGTCTAAGGTCAAGGGTGTAAACTCGCTACAACCTATAAATTCTCTATCCATTATGCGCAAAATTATACATGTGGATCACTTGTTCACTTGGATTTTCTACTCATCATGTACCTTAATTTACATGTGAGTTTACGGGAAACTCCTTACTAAGGGGCATGCTCATTCCCGGGATTAGTCGGACCACTTATCCGGTGCTAAGTCTAAGAAGGACAATATATAGCCTAGTGATAAATCCGATTAATATGACTCAATTTGCATCTTATGTTAAGTTTTATTTTTGGGGTCACTACATATATACTTATAGCACAATTCTACCAAAAAAAAATAAACACTTTGTTTCTTTTAGCTAACTCAGATTCGGTGAGACATATCACAGAAGCTCGCAAAAGGCTGTCTGCTAGCTTTATTCAGTCTTTACGTTAACAATCTGTTTTCAATGACTCTATAAGATGGCTTCTTTTAAAAACTTTGTTTTTTTCCTTTATGGAAGCTTTAGCCCTCTTTAAATACTCTCTTTTTCCTCTCTCTTTTTTTTCTCCTCATTTCTTAGTTACCTATAAAGAACCTAGCTACTTAGATCATATTTTGTAGAACGAAGTACTCATAGTTTACTCAAATGAAGGTTGTATAATTTTGTTATCGTTTACATATAATTTGGATTAACAGATTTTTTAAAATTCTTAATACTATATTACGTTATCTTAATACAGGAGAGCAAGGAACTCAAGACGACCACCGGGGAGAGCATAAGTACGGTGAAAGCTTAGGGAAAGAAGCAGAGAGAGAGGGATAAGTATAGTTGTTTGGCAAATTCATAGGTCTTGTAATGCTGCTAGATTCTCTTTTCCTTTCATTTGGGATCGAATCTTTTAATATGCTCAAAATATTTGTGACCCTACACTTCTACTTTCCAATATTAGTTTAGGAGACATTAAAAAAAACGAATACGCTGATATTTGGATTATGAAAAAAGATTTGAAGAAAGAAAAGAGGAAATATAACGTACATGCATGCAAATATGCAATAGTGTTTTTCTCACATATTGCATAACTTATATTTGATTATTTCTAGTTGATTGATCCATCACTAAATAATGTTTAGATGCTTTTGTTGTTTTCTCATTTTTGTAGTATTGTACAATTATATATTGGGTAATTGCACCAAATGATCATGAACAATTATTTTATTAGGTAGATGATTATTAGACCTTTTAATGTGCAAAACACACGAAAACGAGCGAGTAGTGTTTTTGTAACTAACATTCTTTCCCATATCCTATAAAATATTCCCCTCTGTTGTTCTAAAAAACATGCTATTTCAGAGCATGACAAACAAAATAACATGCTATTTAGTAAGAGATAGATCAAGTGTTCTGTAAAAACATCGTATTTATTGACGTGATTAAATCTCAAAATACGATTTGAAATCGTAGATTACAAAAATATTTGCAAAAGAAATATAAGATGAATTTCTTTTCTTTTGTTTTTGTTTGTGTAAAGAACAATTGTACTTTGAAAGTCTTATCCAATCATTAAAAAAAATGTCGAATCCATTATTATTGATGTATTCTGAAAGCATCTGTTCGGGGGAAAATAAAAGAGATGTCGACAAAGATTGGATACATAAGATTTTTTTTTTTTTTTTTGTGTAACTTATAAATGCATAGCATATATATACATTTAAAAAATAATATGAGCTCCAAATGCCGAAATTTTTTGGAAAAGGAGAATGTGTGTAATGGTTCTTCTAAATAAAGGAGACCACAATGCTTCTTTGTGTTATGCTTTTTCCCATCTTTTATTCTTTTGTTCTTTTGTGGGGTTAACTCCACCACTACTCTTTCTCTCTTTTTTTACATTTTCTTTTCCATTATTTGTAAATTAATTTTACTTATCTTGAAACATAAAAAGACTAGTAAACTTAGCTTACTAAATTACTACATCACCACCGTATACAACATATGTATCAAAAAGTGAAGTAGTAATAGAACATGAAACAACATTTTGGTCTTTCATTAATTGGTATATTTTTCCTTAGGTAGTATAACTAGTTTACGTGGTGAGAGGGTTGGGAGAACGAATTACTAACTCATCTCCAAATATGTAATTAGATAAACCCGAAAACACGGAATATATAGTGTAGATTATATCATTTATTTGCAGATAAATCAAAGTATTATAGAAACACTAAAAAGGAAAGTAATATAGAGATTTTCTGAGTTTATGGTTCCGGTTCGGCTCCATAAAATCCTCTATACTATAACTCTAACCATCCACATTAGTGTTACAAATTGATATATGCAAATGTCTTCTTCAACGAAAACATGGGTTTCGTTATATCATGGTAAAAGTAACTATCAGTCTATCGATCACATATGCACATAGTAAAGCAAATCGTATTACTGTTTTTTATTTTTTTATTTCCAAAATATAATTAATTGTAAATTTAAACAAAATTAAAGTGAACATGTGATCTCGACATGTTTCCATTTTAGTTTTAGTTCAAACTTAACGAATCGATATTTCTTTTAAAAGTTCACAATTGTAAGAGTTTGAACATCTTTAATTTGAATGGATTACCAAACGTAACGCATTAGACAGACTTAACAGAGACACAATAATCAATCAACCTTTTCTTTTTGGTTCCAGTCGTCGAGAATCAAAAAGTAACTGAAGACCAGTCTTAAAGCTGTGTAACAACATTTGAACTGTATATGACGGCTCCTCTCGCTCTAGAAATTTTAATTAAACAGAAAAATTTATTCATATAATTACTTAATAAGAAAGACAACTAAAAAGTGAAAGAATAAAGAATAAATTATGAAAATCGTTTAATATTTGCTAATTAATTTGTAAGAAACTTTCCATCCACGTACCATATATAATCTTAGACATTTAAAATTTCTGGTTTATCACCATTATAAAGACCAAATATGTTGCTAATCACCATTAGAATTTAAATTTAGGGTTAAAAGATTTATGCGTTTCACTTTCAACGTACCTTAAAAGTTAAAACTATGGTTAGACTCGGTAGAGTTTATGATGTTAAAAGATGAATTTTATTTTTAAGAAATTAACAAGTTGTTGGGCCGATTGGGCTAATTTAAAGAAACTCATCTATAACGATTAACGAGCCTTGTGTATAAAAGGGCCATTAAAAAAAAACGAGAAGCCACGTGTCAGTCCCCCATGATAGACTTTTGACTCGGTGCGGCTGCCGGAGAGAAAATAAAATTAAATAATCAAATTCCGATGAGATATTTTTTAAAATAATAAATAAATAAAAATTAATTCCAAAAAAAAATACAAAGTTCCAACGAAATCGAACTTCACAATTTTTTTTTTCTCATATTCTTAAAAAAATCCAATCCATGGAGTCGTCATGATGATAGATAGATTGAATCAAGAGACGAAGATCCGGATCCAAGATTAAAAAGATTCCGGATTGTTTTATACATAGATCGGATCGGAGAAGATGCCGCCGGCGACCGGAGATATCGATCGTCAGATCGAGCAGTTGATGGAGTGTAAAGCGTTATCTGAAGCGGAGGTGAAGACGTTGTGTGAGCAAGCGAAGACGATTCTCGTTGAGGAGTATAATGTTCAACCGGTTAAATGTCCGGTTACCGTCTGTGGTGACATCCACGGCCAGTTTTATGATCTCATCGAGCTTTTTCGTATTGGTGGCTCTGCTCCTGATACTAATTATCTTTTCATGGGTGATTATGTAGGTCAGTGTCTCTCTCTCTCTCTCTATAAAAATTTAGCCTTTTTAGGGTTTTCTACGTTTGTTGATTTCTTGATTTGGGGATTTTGATTCTGTTTGACTTTTTTTTGGGTTGATGTGTACTTATTTGGGAGTGTTTAGCCATTAGTGGTAGGATTTATTGTTTTTGTTTTGTTTCATCTATCCAAAAGTTTTGATCTTTGCTAGTAGCAGTTTTTGATTATTCTTAGGGTTCTTGTATGAAGCTTACTCCATTTTATCCTTGTTTAATGTTTCTGAGTACTCGGATTTGGATTTATGTTTTCAGTTACTTTGGAAGTTTTTGCTTAAGAAAAGGCCAAAACTTCATGTGTTCTGAGTACCTTGTTATATCTATGTTAAGTTCTTATTGTTCTGTTTTTTTAAAGTCACTTATCTATATAACTAACACAATTGTGTAACTTTTGAAGATCGAGGGTATTATTCAGTTGAGACGGTTTCACTCTTGGTGGCCTTAAAAGTTCGATACAGAGATAGACTTACGATCCTAAGAGGGAATCATGAAAGCCGGCAAATTACTCAAGTGTACGCATTTTCATTACTAAGTTGTGAATTCTGTGCATTCTCGGTATGAAGTTGTCCCCTGTCTCAAAATGCCTTTCATTACAAAATACCTTTTTCAGGTATGGATTTTATGATGAATGCTTGAGGAAATATGGAAACGCTAATGTATGGAAGCACTTCACTGACCTTTTTGATTATCTTCCTCTTACAGCTCTCATTGAGAGTCAGGTATTTTAAACTAATCATCTTTTTACAGTCTTGTATCTACTTCTGCCCGTTTTGGATTTGAAACTATGAAACTTTGTTTTCTGTAGGTGTTCTGTTTACATGGAGGTCTTTCACCTTCTTTAGATACACTTGACAACATCAGATCGTTAGAGCGAATTCAAGAGGTGAGTTACAAAATACAAACCTACAAAAGCTGATGATTCTACGTTGTATTACATAAACGAGACAATAACCCTTGTGTGTTGTCTGTTGTGTAGGTTCCACATGAAGGACCAATGTGTGATCTCTTATGGTCTGATCCAGATGACCGGTGTGGTTGGGGAATATCTCCTCGTGGTGCAGGCTACACTTTCGGACAAGATATCGCTACTCAGTTTAACCACACCAATGGACTCTCTCTGATTTCAAGAGCACACCAACTTGTCATGGAAGGTTATAATTGGTGCCAAGAAAAGAACGTTGTGACTGTATTCAGTGCCCCAAATTATTGCTACCGTTGTGGCAACATGGCTGCGATTCTAGAGATTGGTGAGAACATGGACCAGAACTTCCTTCAGTTTGATCCAGCCCCACGTCAAATCGAACCCGAAACCACTCGCAAGACTCCAGATTATTTTTTGTAAGTACCAAAAGAACTAAAAATTGCTATTCCACATACTAGCTCTTTTTCTCTCTTTTGCTTTCTGTTCTTAACCACTTTTTGTAATTTCATATTCCTTTATGTATGTGTTTGATAAACTATCCATTGTTCTCTAAAAACCCGTAATTTTGTTGTGTATCGGATATGAGAGTTACATAGATTTATGGTCCAAGTAACTGAAACCACTCTATCACTTAACTCCATTGTAGCCAAACTCTGTACAGAGAAATGAATGATGCTTCTGTGATACAGCAAAAAAACCTAGCTAGGTTGAATATAAATTATGACTAAAACAACTGTTGTCGAGAGGTACAGACAATAAACAAACAAGCTGGAGCTGAGATCTAAACTAACAAAGAAAACAAAACTCAGGACAAAATCAAGAGTTTCAAGAGCTTTCCAATTCGCTCTGGATCCAATCTTGTGCACACATTAAGGCCTGCACAGTACTCGGTCTAAGCGAACGCCAAGTTTCACTAACCTGTCTCCTTTGACAAGTTTCAAAGGCGTCTTCTTCTGTTGATACATTTGACATTGGAACTGCTAACACGTTACGTGCCATCATAGAGAGGATTGGGTACTTCGGTGTGTGTACTTTCCACCAGTTCAGGATGTCGAAATCTGAATTCCGGGGAAAAAGCGGCTCCTCTAAATACTTTTGAAGATCCGATTTAGAGTCTTGGCCTGGTGTAGTAGTAGTTGTATTGTTAATGTACCTATCAAATTCTATGAATCTATCGTCAAGCTCTTTCCCATGGCGAACACCATTTGACCCATGATGATGATTACGCCAGTCAAGGGCTTGATCTGATGATGCTAACAGTGATCCTACAGAATGCTCATCGTACAACGCTTTGATGCACTCAACAACATCTTCAATGAACTCTGAAGCACTAGTATCATAAAACAGCGGGTAATAATATTCCACCAGCTTCATTTTGAACCGTGGGTCTAATATGGTAGCAATGGCTAGAACCAGGTTGTTTTTATCCCAGAAATCATCGAACTTCTTTCTCATGTTTACAGCTAGAGAGCTAATGAACTCATCCGGGTTCTTGCACCATTCGATTAACCGGAGGTGTAAGTCGCATATCTCCGGGAAGTATATGTTGGCCGGTAAACAACTGTTCTTTGCGAAGGCATTTGTCACGTCAACAAAGACTTTCAAGAACTCGACAATTGTTTCTAACCTCTCCCATTCCAAATCAGATGGACATAACACGGAATCAGGATCACGTTCATTCATGAGTGAAAACGCACTCTTCTGCTCTAAGGCAATCTCCAGCATGGTACATGTTGTGTCCCATCTCACTGGGTCATCGATACATAGGTTCCTTTCACTTTCAGCTTCAGCTTCAACAGTCCACTGATTGAATCTCTCCTGAATAGATTCTGAGCTTTTGACATACCTAATGCTCTCTCGAACCAAGTTTATTGTGTCACAACAAGTTTGCAACGAATCTTGAGCCATCTGGTTAATGACATTGACTCCACAGCTTACATCAAACAATTGCCCGTTACAGTATAAGAACTTGTTCTGCGACAACCGGTCTCTGATTTTGTTAGCCACGTTTTCACCAAACGGTGGAGAATGACTAGACGCCATAGAAAACAACTTCCTGTCAATATCCCACTCCATTAAACATGTTATTACAACTTCAGCAAGCATTTCACCAGTATGAGACGGATCAACCACGAAAAAGTTTAAAACTCTCTTCTTCAGTTCCCATGTTTCATCGATATAATGTGCTGCCAAACACAAGAACTCATCAGTATCATCTGAACCACTCCACACATCAACACTGATACTAATCTTTCCAGGTAACTTATCCAACGCTTCAAACATCTTGTGCTTCTCTTTAGCGTATATCTCCATACAATCAGACTCAACTCTTTCAAACGCAACAAGATCAAACAAAGGCTGTAAATTTCTAATAAACATTCTGAATCCAACATCTTCGACCATACTCAACGGATACCCATGTAAGATAATCATCCGTGCTAGATCAAACCTACTCCGCCTTTGATCCAAACCAGCACATACACCAGTAACAACATCATCATCATGTTCATATCTAACACTCACTACACTAAGCTGTTCTTCATCTTTCTTCTTCTCATTCGCTAGCTCAACAACTCTTCCTTCTTTCTTCTTCCCCTTCACAAAATACTGAGCAACACCGTTACCATTAATTCTCCTCCTACATCTAATCAAATGGTTCCTCAAATGGGAAGTCCCACTAGCGCTCGATCCACTAAGTCTCTTCTTACAATGCCTACAGATTGCAACGTAAGTCTCACCCTTTTTAACTCTATCGAAATCATTCCACACAACTGATTTCAATCTCCCAGATTTTACAATCACTGCATCTGACAAATCCATCTCATTGCTTATCATCACTTTCTTCTGTCTCCTACACAAAAAAGCAATAAAAAAGCAACTAAAAATTTCACCACATAATTCCAATTCAAGAAACAACGAAACCAATGTACACAAAAACCTAAAATTCTCAATAACATTAACACAAAGTCTTTGTCTTTTTTTTCATAAAGCAGAAAGCTTTTATATAAGAGAAACAATCCAATTTTATGAAATTACCGACGGGGAAGATATAAAGAATCTTAGCTCTAAAGCACATTCACCTCTTCATTGAACTAGGCTTTGATAAAAGCTTCTCACTGGTGGTTTAACGGCGGCGAACTCCCTCGGTGTCGGTGGTCGCGGCGGTAGGGTTTTTTACCAATTGGAGAAGACAAACAAAAACAAAAGCTGAAAGCTTTTCTTCTGTTAGTGAAAAAGATATTTTTTTTTTGAAACGGCAAACAAAAATAAAAAGTAAATTTACAAAATGGTACCTTACATTTATGAATCTTTTCTAACATATCAATAGTTTTATTTTATGATCAAAATTGGCAATTTTTAGTTACAAATTACTCACACATTGTACCCTATATTTATGTAGCTTTCCAAACACAGCTTAAAGTTTTATATATTATCAAAAAGGTTCATAACACCTGAAACTAGTTTACTTAAAGAAACGGTACCTTATGTTTATGTACACTTACGAATATAGCCCAAATTGTATTTAATTATCAAAAAGGTCCACTCTTAATTTACAATTCACTCACTGCCACTGGTGGTCTCTCTCTCTCTGCTCCACAAAATGGCCATAGCTACAACCTTATCATCATCTTCATCATCACCGTCGCGACATTTCGTCAATGGCTCACAGAGATTTGTGTCTACAGCTCCTTACTCTTTTAGCTCTATCTTACTCCGCCGTCGTATCCGCCGCCTGAATCGCTCATTCGCTTCGTACCGTAGCTCTCAGGTACGTTCTGATTATCTCAATTTTTGTGTAATTGGAAAATTTGAATTTACTCAATCTCTTTACTCTTAGTCGCGTAGGAGATACGATTCAGACGATCGATTCTTTGGCGGGTACGAGTACGATGTGGTTCCCGACGAGGATGACGATGAAGAAGAAGACGAGAGAGAGAGCAGCGTCGATCTTTTGATCAGATTCTTGAGAAGCATGTTCAAGAAAGTCTCGAAACGTGCTAAGAAAGCATCGCGACGGGTTTTGCCAGCAGCCATGTCTCCTCGACTCGTGAGTCTCTTCTTGTTCTACGTTTATAGTTCTTTAATTTTGTGTCTTTATTTCGTCTGGCTTTTGTAATGGTTTTATAGAGTTACTTCAATCTCATAAAAGCTTCATTGTGTGCTGCACATTGTGTTGATTCCTCTGTTTCTATGATTTGTAGGTGTCTTTTGCAGTAGATGGGATATTGCTATTGGGTTCACTTTCCATAACAAGAGCGTTTCTTGAGGTAATCTTTGACCATGTGCTTACTACGCGAGTCACTCGTATCGAATTGTATATGGTTGGTTTATGCATTGTGTGATAGGTTTTGGGGTTTTCCTTGTTGTATGTAGTTTTGATCAGATAGTTAGATATATTACAGAATATCTCTGAATTGTATGTGTAGTTCGCAAGTTTTTATGTTTGGGGTTCCTTGCTTAAAAGTCTTGTTTATGAGCCCTTGTTTGTAAGCAATTAACCGATCACCTTAAGAAATTTGTGAGTTAGACTAACTTCAATTAGTTCAGGTGTGATGATTTCATGGACGTGTGTTGTTAACTTTTTCTCGCAGGTAATATGCAACCTAGGAGGAACCGTGTTTACGGTGATTCTGCTCATCAGATTGTTCTGGACGGCAGCTTCCTTCTTCCAGACTTATGGGAGCTCTTTTGGACCAAACCCGTTAACTTAAAATCTAGTATTTTACTCACATTTGGGTGTGAGGTGTTGTAACTGATCATCTTGGACTTGTAGCTTCGATTCGATGTGTAAAGAAAAAATGTATGATAGTTGTGTACATGTCGCTGGGGGAAGTTATCTAGTGATCAATAGTAAGAGAAGACGAATCTAAGAATTTAAAAGAATGTTCCGGTAATTCACCCACCCACCGATGAATCGAAGAAGATCATAAACCAAGGATTAAGTTAAACCCTAATTCCGTAACACGATATATATATATATATATATATATATATATATATATATATCACCCTTTTCATATCTTCCTATCTCCTCTATGTTAAGAAAAGAAATGAACCCTTCTCTATCTGCCTTTTCTGTCTTTCTAATCACACAGTTGATAAAAATACAGAATGGCAATAAGATCAGAAATAATACATATATGATCAGAAATAATTCCTTCTTATATTTAGTTCCTAAATGCAAAAATAAAAAGATTCAAAATTAATACTTTTGTGAGCAAAATCATCAGATTAATATTTAGTTCAAAATGTTTGTTTTTTTTTTTTTGAATTACTTACAGATTCCGAGCCTAGCCCGTATATCCCCGAATAATTTTTATGGTTCTTTCCTAAACGTCGTCACTCGAACCAACGATCTTGAGTCAAAAGTATTAACGACCAATATCCACAAAAATTAGTTAATACTGATAGTTAACTTCTTAATGTTATTTTATTTGTTTTGTCTTTCTTACCATTTGGACCAGGACTGATTCTGAACGGATTGTGTATTAGGTGTTCAAAGCTGTTATTCATAAGCTCATATCCAAACAAAATAGAAACAAGCATCTACAATAAAATATAGTTATAAATAATAAAGATCTTTTAAATATATGGTTCTTACTTTTAAAAATTCTAATTGGTTTACAATTTTTTTAGATTAATAAGTCATTTTCGCCCATAATTAATTAGAGAGAGAAAATATATATTTTTTAACTTAATAATCATTTAAAAGATTTTATTAGTCTAATATTAAAAAATTTAAAAGATTTTATTAGTCTAATATTGAAATTAAGCATCTGGTGGTGTTGTCATTCATTCTTTTAAGGTGGAGTCTATGTCTATAGTGTCTTATTCTACCAACCTTAAATCTTTTAAACAGTCAGATTAAAAACCTTGGAAGTTAAAACCTATATATAGAATAGAGACGTAGAATTCACCAAATTCTTGGTTCGATTTATTTTGATAACTCAAGGTTCAATCCTGACACAAAACCATCTTATTTTCCAACAAAAAAAAAAAACAAAATGTCCACCGGTAAAGAAAATGAAAGAGAAACAAGAAACAAACATACATTGAATTGTTCCTTAATTTATAAATTAGTCAGTCACCAAAACTCAATGGATTTAAACAAAGACACACACATAACTCCTAATTTCTCTTTAGCCAGATACTCAGATGTGTAAAAACAAGAAAACAGACAGCTCCTTGTCTCGAGACACATTACACATAAAAAAAGAGACAAAAAACCACGTTGGCTCAGAATGGTTCGAACACTACCGTGAAGCTTTTAGGGACATGGGCAAGTCCATTCGCTTTAAGGGCTCAAGTGGCTCTACACCTCAAGTCCGTAGAGCACGAGTACGTCGAAGAAACCGACGTTTTGAAATCGAAGAGCGATCTGCTTATTGTATTCAACCCTATCCACAAGAAAGTCCCTGTCCTCATCCATGGTGATGTCTCAATCTGTGAGTCTCTCAACATCGTTCAGTACGTCGATGAATCTTGGCCGTCAGATGTTTCCATCCTCCCTTCACTTCCCTCTGATTATGCCTTTGCTCGTTTTTGGGCTCACTTCGTTGACGAAAAGGTTATTAAACACAACGCGACGTTGAGTTTTCTTGGGTTACAAGTCAGACGGATATTAAACATATCATCAAAGTTTGGAGTGAAAGTACGTTGGCGACTTCCACGGCTTGGGACGTGACATACACAGGCGCAGCGACGAGTGTAGGATCCCTTGGAATTGTTTGGGGTTTGGGTAGTGTAAGAAGGGTCCGTGACTCCATGTGATGGTTGTGATCACAAGACATTTCATTATTTCAGGATCGGAAGGAGCGGGTGATAGACTGATAGTATTACGACGGAGTACTGTACGGTGGATAAGAGTGCGTGTGGGGGACAAGTGTATGAGAGATTGTAGGGTTTTTCTACAATAGGAAGAGTTCGTGGTGTTGGTTACGTTGGGTTATGAGCTCAAGACAACGACCAAAACCGGAGATACTTCCCTAGTTGGAAAAGCAGTAGCAGCAGCAAGAAGAATAACAACAACAATAATCTTGGCCGTCAGATGTTTCCATCCTCCCTTCACTTCCCTCCGATCATGCCTTTGCTCGTTTTTGGGCTCACTTCGTTGACGAAAAGGTAACAAAATAATGATATATAGTCTTTGATTAGTGGACACATAAATGTTTTACTTCTGAACGAGAAAACTAGTCAATCAGTCGTTGTAGTATAGTGGTAAGTATTCCCGCCTGTCACCCGGGTCACCCGATCCCCGGCAACGGCGGTTAATAAGTTTTAATATCTTTTAACTTTAAAGGGACAATTATTGAAACTAAAACAAACATAACATTAGTGTAATTTTAAGAATTTGACAGACACTCTTTTACGGTTTTACCTAGTGTGAAGTTTGACTGACACTTACTTTGGTCTATATTGTAACGGCGAATGGAACAGTTGTTTGAATCGATTGATACGGTGGCGGGAGCAAAAGACGATGCCGCGAAGATGGCGTTGGCGGGGAATCTGATGGAGAATCTGGCGGCGCTTGAGGAAGCGTTTTAAAAGAGTAGCAAAGGCGGAGGCTTCTTCGGAGGAGATAACATTGGGTTTGTCGATATAGCTGTTGGAGCCATAGTAGGTCCACTCTCTGTCATCGAAGCGTTTTTAGGTGTTAAGTTTTTGTATCCTGAAACAACACCAGGTCTGCTCCAGTGGTACGAGAGTTTTAAAGCCCATGAGGCTGTGAAACCTTACATGCCTACCGTTGTCGAGTTCATCGAGTTTACCAAAAAGAAGTTCAATGTTTAACGATCTATTACATCTCTTATGATTATTTAAAAAAAAAAAATATCTCATACTATGTGTATTGAATTATATGTGCGGAAATCTGATTTATGTTTGAATAACGTAATAACAATCGAGACCAATTAATATTAGTCATTAGTCAACACATTCTCTGATCGTAATGTTTTAATTAGTTGTTGGAGTTGTTAATGGCTAGGGAATCTCCAGTGGCGTTGCTAATAGGATTTCTCAATGTTTTTGTGGGCTAAAAATAAATAGAAAACTCAAAATTAATCTCAGTTGTGGATTAGTAAGTGATCGGACTAGTACCTGAAGAAAGAAGAAAGAGGTTTGTGTGTAGTATATAGTTTAACTTTCGTATAAATTTTGCAGGTTTTAACTTTCGTACATAAGTATATCTTCAGATTCACTGTCTCAACCTTGTTAAGGCTCGTCTTGTTCATTTTGACTCCATGTTTGTGTTCTGTTCTTTTAAAGCTTAAATCGGTTTGTGTTATGTTATTGATCAATGTTTGTGTTAATTTCTTTTAAAGCTTGAATCGGCTTGTGTTATGTTATTGATCAATGTTTCGGTTTGTGATATGTTATTGATCAATGCTTGTGTTCTATTTTTTTTAAAAGCTTCACTCGGGAGAATGTAAAGTTCTAAAGAGAAAACTTGCTTTGTTTCATATACGTACAGATGTGCTTTGTTAGGATCTAATCTACAAATGTGGGGGTGTTTCCCATGTATTAAGGCCAGGACAAGCTTCCCCTTATTGTTTGGATGATGGCTCAGGTTACTACTTTCACATTTTTTCTTTTTCCCCTTAATTTGTGTGTGAACTAGGGACCAAGAGTGTCAACACTTGTGTTTTGCTCAAGTTTTTGAACGGTGACAGGCCTCCCTAGGTGATTTATCTGCTGGCTTGTATTCGTGGGCGCATAACTTGTTACCACTAATCGGTAATAACAAGTGTTGCAGCCCTCTATCAATAAATCTCATCCTGCAATTTCTTGAGATGTGAGTCCAACTCCTTATTCTCGTGATCTACTCTCCTGTATATTTGTTCATATTATGTAACAACCATCTGATCTTTTTGCATATGATTATGTTCTTTCTGCATATGATTCAAGTAAATTGAAGATGAGGTCGTGAGAGAGAGTTGGAGCCATATGAAGTCGCATTATGTAGCACACAATATAGCTAGAAGGATAAGCGAAAACATGTAAAAGCTTTAGCTTTGGGGAGTGTTTTTCTCATTAGAACATAGGTTGATACAAAGAGTGTCCATGAGTGAGTGATGAGTGAGACACTTGTAATTTGTATCTATGTTTCTGCTTCTAGTGGATTTCGTGCAAGATTCTTGGCGAGATGTAGGTGGTGTCACATTGACACTACTGAACTTGTTAAATATGTGTGCTCCCATCTTCTTCTCTACTATTTTCTCTAATCTCTCTATGCTCTGTTTTTTTGCTGCAACAAACAAAAAAGCTTCTCTGTTTTTACTTAAGCAACTTATATCTTGGTGTGTTGAGGTTCTCTAGTGGAAGGGAGATTTTGCTTAGGTTCTGAGTGGGTTGCTTTAATTAGTTTGGTATTAAATATATGATTAGTTTATATTTTAGCAACTTAATAGAGTTGTTGGAGTAAAGATGGTTAGGTTCTTCTTGTGAGAATAAGTCAAATGTCTAGAGGTAAGGGACTAATATAGCTAGTTGCTAAGTCTAAAGTCTAAGTTAGTGGGTGTAGAAGAAATCTAATATAAGTATGTAATGTGTGTGAAGTTGTAATGTAAGAAAAATATAAATGACGAAGAAAGTTAAGAAATCGTTTTCATGGTTGTATCAAGAGGGAAACAAAAGTACAAAACAGACGTGCATCAAAAGTGATAATTGCAACACTTGTCCGTTTTGATCTACTGTACTGCCATAAAATTCTGCCGGAGGCGATGGATAAAACTTGAAAGCAGTCGAAGAAATGTCCATTTCCCTTCTCAAGATTCTCACAACTTCACTAACATCAGGCTATAACTCGGGTGCTTGATGGGGCAGAAGGCAAAGCCAAGTTATTGCATGATCCCATCCTTCGATATATATCGTCCACCAGCTCAAGAAAATTCCCTGAATTAGCCAACTGCCTTACACCAGCTCACAAAAATCACTTTTTCAAGCTTGCTTCATTGGCGATGCAAGAATGTGTAAAGGTTTTCTACACGAGGTTATCACTAGAATCAGTCAGTGCTTCCAAAGCTGTAGGTATCTCCTTGCTACCGATTTAATCATCACTTCTTTGCCCCATAGAGATAAAAACTTAGTATACCAACTCTCCAACTTATGTTGTATCCTCTGAGATATATAAGCAAAAACATCACTCTTGTTTCTCCCTATTGCTTCATGTTTCTCCCTATTGCTTCAGGTAACCCCAAATATTTCCCAAAGTTTCCAGTTTTGGTAATTCCAATAGAGCTTATGATGCTTTGCTGGATATGGGTTGAATAGTCTTACCAAAAAGGATGGCTGACTTCTGGAAATTAATGTGCTGGCCTGAGGCTGAAACGTATATCCTTAAAAGATGCAAGATTCTCTGACATTCTTCTTCATCCGCTTTACAAAAAAGTAGTGAATCATCAACAAAAAGCATATGAGAAATGGAAGGCTCATTTCTACTTGCTTTGAAGCCATGGATACGGTTTGCCCTTACTGCTTCAGAAAGAAGGGATGGAAGCCCCTCAGTACATAGTACGTAAAGATAGGGAGACAGAGGATCACCTTGGCGCAAGCCTCTTTGTGGTATGATTCTCTTCGAAGGGGTACCATTGAGAAGAACAGAGTAAGATACTGTTGTGATGCATTGCATAACCCACTGGCACCATTTATCTGCAAAACCCAAACGATTCATGATAGCTTCAATGAAACTCCATTCAACTTTATCGAAAGATTTGGCTATATCAAGCTTCATTGCCATATATGGAGTCTTGATTTTATTAGTACGCAATGAATGAAGGAGCTCATGAGTGATAATGATGTTATCTGTTATAAGTCTTCCTGGTATAAAAGCGGACTGGAACTCAGATATTATAGAATTCAACCAAGGTTTAAGTCTGTTTGCCAAAACTTTAGAGATTAGCTTATATGATATTACATAAGCTAATCGGTCTAAAGTTGACTTGGGTAGGAGAATCAATTTTGGGTATGAGACAAATATGGGTGTGGTTTAGCTGTGGATCCAGGTACCCAGTCTCAAAGAAATGAGTAATAAACTTAATCACACCTGATTTGATATCATTCCAATGATATTTGTAGAAGCCTGCATCTAGCCCATCTGGTCATGGTGCTTTGTCCACATTCATGCTGGATAGAGCTTCAAAAAGTTATGTCTCCATAACCAGGGCTGTTAGCTTCTGATTCATCTCCGGAGTGACCCTTGGTTGAATTGAAGTATGGTTTCTATATTCTCACTGTCAGAGGAGGAAAAGATGTCAGAAAAATAGGAACTGATAACCTCTTGTATCGCATGGTAAGATTGGTGAATGCTCCCGCTTGCATCTTGTAAAGAAGTTATATGGTTATGACTCCTTCTCTGCTTTGTCTTTTCGTGAAATAGTTGGTGTTCTTATCTCCTGCTTGCATATAGAGGATTCTGCTTTTTGTGCGCCAATATTCTTCTTCCAAAGTATATTCACGTTGGAGCTGCAATTTTAGATCTGAAATATAATTTAAGTCTACAAGATGGGAGTCAAACGCTTTGTGAAGCTTTTGATGCAGATGCTGAATCTTTTTATACGAGTTGAGATTTTGTGTTGACTTCCACCGAGAGAGACTATTCCTACATCTCAGCAACGCTTCATTGAATTGATATGGAGGCAAGCATTGACATTCTAGATTCCAAGTACTTCGAATGACCTGATGAACATCTTGGTTTGACCTCCATCTATTGTAATATCGAAAAAGTTTGGTTCCTTTCCACCTGTTGTTTTCTGTTTGAAGCATCATTGGCTTGTGATCAGAACCAATCCATTCAAACAATTTCACAAGCGCTTTTGGGAATTTTTCCTTCCAATCTGTTGTAGCGACCACTCTGTCCATTTTAGACTTTATAATGCCCGTACTTCTGTTGCCTATCCAAGTTTAAGGCCCTCCATAAGTTTTAACGTCATGTAATCCTGAGACCCTCAGCATTCTCCTAAAGTTTTGGAATTGCCATTCATGCTTTTCTGCTCCTCCCATCTTTTCCGAACTATTCTGAATCTCATTGAAATCCCCAAGTACCACTCTTGGCCTATGTTGTTAGAAATCTTTTGTGGCTAGTTCTTCCATTGCCTTCCACTGTAATTGCCTTGGTTTTCTCTCAGGGTTACCATATACTTACGATTGATATCCTTTAAGTACGGAATTTTCAGAGGGTTCCTTAGCTCCTGACAATTCCAATACAAAATTCTCATCTTGGGGATGGTGGCTTTGGGGTTTTCACCTCCCCTTTGGCTTTGTATTCAGAATGGACAGTTACTATCCTTTTAGAAGTTGATGCACCAGCATCCTCCTGATTGTGTCAATCTTACGCTTAGTACCCCTCTCTTCTATTGCAACAGAAGCAGATGCGACATTGCGGATTTTGAGAGACTGATTTTTCTGATGTTGAGAAGATTCAAGCGTAGTAAAATCCATGACATTTCCTTGTGTCCCATCTTGCCGTAAAGTTTCTGATGCTACCATGTTTGAGCTGGAAGTAGTTGTCTCCACCATCACATCATCTGCAACTACATTAGGAGAACTTGGTATGTTCTCCAATTGATGGACTAACTGGTCTCCATGGGGAGTACACTCCATTTCTTGAGTCTGAAAAGAACAGGTCCCCGCTTGATTGTTAAGGCCGCCACAGGTAGTGCAGAACTTCCTAAGTTTCTCAAAAGTGAATCGGATGAGAGTTGGCTCCCCTATATCGTCAAAGCGAAAGAAGCAAGTAAAAATTAGCATGATATTTGCAACAATCTTAATACGCGTCATAACCTCGCCAGCTTGGTTAATGTTTGACTGTTGGACATAAACCTCTTCCACTTATCCCAATACCTCCCCAATTTCTGTGATTATTATGTTATTTCTGGAATCGTCAGGGACATTATGGATTTTAACCCAAAACTTGATGGCACGATGATAGTCTGGATAATGTCTTCTAGTCCACTTGTCGACTATAACCAGCCAATCTTTATATGTCCAGGGACCTCCTTCATATACTGTATTGAGATGGTGAGCTTGCTTGAAGAAAAATTAAACAGTGCCATCCTCGTTAATTCTACCACTGATTCTTCCATCCAGCTTCCAAATCTTTGGCATCATATAATTAATTCCAGTGGGGTTTTGAGAAGGGTGAATACCTTTAACTACCAGACTGAGCGTATGTTCCTCTTCTCTCTTTCTCCTAGCTTCGCTTGAGATTTCAAGAGGGTTTCTATCCGACCCCAAGTTGAGATTTTGGAGACGGAGCCATACATCTTGATATGCCATGATAAGAGAGCTTCATATCTAGTTAAGAGAGGAAAATCCGTCTACAACAGAAACTGAATCACCGATTTGATCGAAACGGTGAACAGGTCCCAGCTTGATTGTTGAGGCCGCCACAGGTAGTGCAGAACTTCCTAAGTTTCTCAAAAGTGAATCGGATGAGAGTTGGCTCCCCTATATCGTCAAAGCGAAAGAAGCGAGTAAAAATTAGCATGATATTTGCAACAATCTTAATACGCGTCATAACCTCGCCAGCTTGGTTAATGTTTGACTGTTGGACATAAACCTCTTCCACTTATCCCAATACCTCCCCAATTTATGTGATTATTATGTTATTTCTGGAATCGTCAGGGACATTATGGATTTTAACCCAAAATTTGATGGCACGATGATAGTCTGGATAATGTCTTCTAGTCCACTTGTCGACTATAACCAGCCAATCTTTATATGTCCAGGGACCTCCTTCATATACTGTATTGAGATGGTGAGCTTGCTTGAAGAAAAATTAAACAGTGCCATCCTCGTTAATTCTACCACTGATTCTTCCATCCAGCTTCCAAATCTTTGGCATCATATAATTAATTCCAGTGGGGTTTTGAGAAGGGTGAATACCTTTAACTACCAGATTGAGTGTATGTTCCTCTTCTCTCTTTCTCCTAGCTTCGCTTGAGACTTCAAGAGGGTTTCTATCCGACTCCAAGTTGAGATTTTGGAGACGGAGCCATACATCTTGATATGCCATGATAAGAGAGCTTCATATCTAGTTAAGAGAGGAAAATCCATCTACAACAGAAGATTGAATCACCAATTTGATCGAAACGGTGAACAAAGTTCTTGAATCGCCAAGAAAGTCGTCAAGAGAGAGAAAAATACTATTTTTTGTAAATGGGTGTTTTTGTTGTCATTACTTAGAAGAATATATAGTTTGTTACTACATAAAAGCATTTCTCATGAAAAATAGTTCTGCAAGATAATTAGTCATTGTTAGACTTAGCTAGTAGTTAATTTTTGATATTTAAAAATGATTAGCACGTCAAAATTAATTTCTATTATAAGGATCTCTACATTTTTTGTTTTAACTAACAATTTTGGTCACTCTTTCAGTATATATTTAGCAATGGGAGATACAAAAACATGCTACATAGGGTATTGGTCGTCCACAAAGCCTAGGATATCAGTGGCGTCGCTTCACAACTTCCCCTTGACCTCCGTTGTGAAACCATCATCAAAGCTCGTCAATGAACTTAATCCACACAGTACATGAACACCGATTTTGCCATTTTTCTTCAATATGTTTCGTCTCGAGAACCTAAGTGGAAGAATTTTCTTGAATCACACAAGATTCACTGTATAAGATAAATGAAACCACCCTTTTTATAATGTTAATAACATTGATGTGTATAAAATTGTGTTATAGATTTACATCATATATATATGTTACGTCATATATATATGTATAAGGAGAAATAATAACAAAAGATACAGCCATATCTTTCCTCTTCGTGAACATGATTATGATTTTCTACAAACAGAAAATACGAGACCAGAGATATAGGGTAAAGTGATGTAAATTTAGTTTAAAAGATGTACCAAACCAAAATATATGAATCTACGTGAAACTAAATTTACATCACTTTAACTTAATCAGATATATGTTTATGTTAATTTTGTTTGAGCTATGAAATAGTCATAAAATTTTCATTAAGTTCCCATGTGCAAAAGTTAATGTTTTTTAATACGAGGGAGATGTGAATTTGGTGAAAGGACTTTCCGAGAAGTACGTAAATTTCATCAACTTTTTCTATAATAAAATGTCATTGAAACAAGTTCTTATAATTAATATTTAGTAATAATTTTTTTAGTAATCAAGTGTAACTATAAAAATTTTGATTTCAAAAACATTTAAAAAACTTTGAAAAGCTTGGAAATTCTTGTTGCATTTCAATCAACAATTTCTTAATTTCTTATATCTCATATAAGCCATACATATTCTTATATTTCTTGACTAAGTAAGTTATGTTGCATTATCTAATACTATACTATATATTTGTACACATTTTATATATGAACATATATATATACACACATATATCATATATGATGTAAGTGTTAAATATCTAAGAAAATTGCACAAAAAATGCTTAACATATGCTTAAAACATACTTAAAATAAGATCAATGAGTATGTGGGCATATTTATCGGTGATATTGATGGAAGTATCTAACTCAGACTAAAAAAAATAAATACAAAATTATAATAGAATTGAAAACCAGTAGAAAAGTGACACATAGGTTAGAAGGGTCTATAATGATATCTTTAATAATTTGGAGAAGACATTTTCTTCTTCTCTCTCCTCATAGTATATGAGATGAGAATGCTCTGAGGGTCTTGGTTACACTTGAGCCAATACTTGCATCAATGGCATTTTGGATCTTTGTGAACCTTCCACAACCTTGAAGAGATACCTTGAACACCATAGTATATCCTTTGGTGGGAAACTTTGAGAACTTGTCAGATTTAGGTGAATCCCATTGAATTGGAGAGATAATGGATAGAAAGAAAATGATGAAAAGCATGATAGACATAGTATATCAAGAAGATGAAATGTAGAGAAATTTTTGAAGAGTTCAAAAGATTTTTTAAAATTGGGGAAGATGAAATGAGGAGAAAATTGTTAAGAGGACAAATTAAGATTTTTCTTACTTTTAAAAAAAAACTTGGGAAATATGATGTTGTTGGTCAATTAGTATCCCTATTTTCATTTGACATTTCTTACCGTCATCACAACTAAATTAAAGATTCCCAGAATTTTCTCAATTTGTTTTAATTTTTAATTTTTCACCCCTTCAACTTCGTATGCAATGTTTCTATATTCAGCAATTTATGATCATGATCCTCCAAAAGCTAATTGCTAAGAGAATCATGGAAGACTGTTGGAAACAAGTAATAAATAAAACAAAGATATAAAACAAAGATTTATATGATGAAAATCATGGAAGACTGTTAGAATGCTATTAAAGCCGATGGTTCATTCAAAAACATAATTGTGCACAATGCTACGCATAAACAAAAATATATATAAAGTGAGAATAACTTAAATAAACGCTAAGATGATTTAGTCCAACAATAGATAAATTGAAGAATTTTTGGAAAACAAAAATGGAAATTCCAGATGATCTCTTGAACTCTATAACAAATATCATTAGACATAATACGCTTACCTCTGCGTAAACTCAGTAAGCTTTTGGAATTAATGAATCAAAGATAAATTGAGAACCTTCTATTTTAACCTTTATGCAACCTGTAACAATTTTGAAATTATGTATCTATCAAACAATGATTACAAAATAAGTTTGAACAAACACCTGAATTCAGTAAAAATAGAATTACCTAAAAGAAAATGTTTTTGAAACGCCAAAAACATAAATGACTACATCGTCACCGGCTGAATTATAGTTTGCATCAAAGGCAGCTGCAATCCAATGAAAATATTAGGTAAAATATGTCAAAATTGGTCAAGGGCTGCTAGTAAAACTTTGGAAACTTAAATATTAAAGAAAATTTTATACATGTAAAATAAAAATATGAATAAGATACTCGTATATATGAGCATGGAATTGGTGGAGCAACTTACATATCATACTCAATGTTTCCCCAGTTAGTGAAGTGTATTGCTTTTAGGAATGGAGGATTTTGACCAAGATGCGTAAAGTTGTGTTGAAAAGCTTGATCTCGTTAAGATATGTGAAGCCATTTGTTTTGTGATCAAGTTCTTACGTTTAGGTTATTAAGAAATCAGAATAATGCAGAATATATTTATACTACAAATAAGTCCTTAATACACAATCTTTCAAACAATCTATATTATAGTAAAAGTAGTTTAGTTTTGGGAATATGCTCCATATATTATCTTAGACGATTAACATATCTGTAACTTATATATGATTTAATTATTCAAAAGATTTCGAATCTAAATTAGTTAATTTTATTTGTAAGGAGTTCCTAAAATATCTAAACGAATTTTAGATTTCTTAAACTTAACATTATTAGTTACCTAATATTTTCTATGTTATTAATGATTTCTATTTACAACTAATACAGAATATTCCTTAAAAGCTAATATTAATGTTTTCCTAATATTCCCAATTCGATTGCGAATTATTAATTCTGGATTAGATCCGTTAAAAATAGAGCATCCAACTACACATAATCCGAATCCGTTGATTTCGGGTTTTTTTTTATAGACCCCATCCGGAAATAGTTTTGTATTTCTCTTTTACTAATATAGAGATAAAATCAAAATCACAGTTTATGTTGTATTCAAAGGCATACCCAATATAGACACGTACGACCTCTGGTGTATTCAAGACTTTACCAAGCGACCACATCAATGCTCCATACACTCTCATTAGCTAAAAAACAGAGATTTGCTCCAAAACAAGAAAAATGAAGCTTATGAATGGGGGATAAAATGAATCTATTACTTGTTGTGTATCAACTTGGTCAGCTTTGTTCAAGACAACAAGGATCTTGTCTTCGTTACCACGCATAGATGTTATCACCCGTTTGAATTCATCACTGATGTCAAGCTTGTGGGGATCAAAGAGAAGGAGAATCATATCACATTTAGATGCAAACCATGAGATGACACCAGTGATGTCATAGCTCCTTTGCATGCTTTGTTTCTCTCCTGAAAGAACTCCAGGAGTGTCTACAAGAGTAATTTGGTCCAACACCTACAACACAAACAAGTAGAGACAATGGAATAATGCTTAATTACTCACGGGATGCGGCATTTGTGAACACTCAAACTTCGAGAGCAAAGCACCTCCAAAACTTGTTAGCCCGTTAAATGACATGTCAGCTTGAACAGCCATGGTATTTCCAGGTATGGTTCGTTCATCTGGTCCACTCTATAACCAAATCAAATCATAAGAGTTAACTTAAATGAATACATCAAGTAACTAACTAGTAATCATTCAACTACTATCAAATCAAGACACAATGTCATACCATTGCAACCACAAACCGATCTGTTGTTGGCTCTGGACCAATGTGAGCTCCTGGTAACAAGATGAAAATTAGATATATAATTGAAGATTCATTACTTTAGTATGAGTTTAAGGGAACAAAGCGTTACCGGGGTAGTCACATCCAGAGCAAGTGTTTTATAAATGTTGTTTTTCCTGTGGAATATTGACCCAAAAGCATTACCATTGGTTTGGCATCAAAATCGCTATTAGTCTGCAAATCAACAACAAAAAAAAAGTATTAAGAGAACAAACTGAGAATCAAACTACACGGTGACATTGTATATAATTTCTGTAACAGAACAAATAAAACCCCACAACACAACTGCTTCTGAAATGGTAAAGATAGCATAAAGTTCACTCACCAGTAGAGGGGATCCAAAATCGTTGAAATGATATGTGACTTCCAAAGGTTTTAGCTTTTCAGTGTACAATATTTTCAAGCCATCGACGATTGTCACGACATTAACTTGTGGCTAGTATGCATCCGTCAAATCTTTACATGTGTTGATCTTAATGAATTGTGATGCCAATCGTAATATCTTTATTTCTAACAAAATCTGTTGTCCTTGAAACCAGTTTCGATATATACTTTCAAGTTACGAATCCTAATATATTTCTAGATGGAAAAAACGATTTGATATCTCACATTTTCGTATTCCAATATTGATACCTTACGGTTACGGGAAACAACAAAAATCATTTTTTCAGATCTCTAGTCTATATTCTCACACATACAAAATCTATAAACATAAAATACAAACTTCGAGTAGTGATTGTGTGTACTAGGTTTACGTCACACACACACACACATGTGAAAGCTCCTTCTAGTCGGGATAGAAGGTTTGCAACTCCCGACAAAATTCAACACGTACACACATGAGACCAGTCAACACTTTTTTTACTTACATCACATTCACAATACGTCATCCGTAATCTAATCCAACAGTCAATCTTCCCCCACGTCATCATCTTCCGTCACACGTGTATGGCTCCTAATCCTCCTAAGCTCCTCAACAATCTCCTTAGCGTCCGGACGATCATCCTTATCCGCCGCAACGCACCGGAACGCCAACTCAGCAACCGCCGCAACACCAAACCCGTCAGTCACCGCCGCCACATCATCGCCGTCTAAGGCAAGCAACGGGTCGATCACCTGATCCAAAAGACCCATCTGGATCTTGGATACAACAAGATCCGCCAATGCCATATCTCTCTTCTCACGACGTTGGTCAACCGCTTTCATCCCCGTAATCAACTCCATCAAAACGACACCGTAACTGTACACGTCACTCTTCTCCGTTAACCGAAAAGACCGGTGATAATCCGGGTCTAAATAACCGGGAGTACCCTGTGGTCCGGTACAAACGTAATCAGACGAAGAAGCAGAGTTCACCGTCGTCTCCGAGAACACCAAAAGCCTAGAGAGACCAAAGTCTCCAACTTTGATCTTCATATCCTTCTCGACGAAGATATTAGACGAAGTTATGTCTCTATGAACAACCGATGGAACAATGGCGAAGTGAAGATACTCCATAGCTAAAGCTGTCTGTAAAGCAATATCTAACCTTACACGCCACGTCATCTTCGATCTCCGGCCGTGGAGATGGTCAGCGAGTGTGCCGTTAGTGACGTAATCGTGAACAAGAAGAAGCCCTCTCGGGTCAGAGCAATAGCCATGGAGCTTAACGAGGTTAGGATGGTTGATTGAAGAGAGGATTAAGATCTCATTACAGAATGACTTCATCGAGAACGCTTTGCAATGCTCGGTGGCGGAGGCGGTTGCGCCGTGGTGATGGTGGAGGAACTTAACGGCGAGGAGTTGTCCGTCGCTGAGTTGGCCTAAATAAACAGAACCGAAACCACCGTCGCCAATTTTGCGCTTAGGGTCGAATTTGTTGGTGGCGGTTTCGAGTTCTTCGAAGGTGAAGACCGGTGGGAGAAGAGAGGCGGAGCGGTGACGGCGGAGGAACAGAGCAGCCGGGTCTTCTTCGTTGACTGAGGACAAAAAGCTCGCTCTTCTTGATCGGAAGATTGCTACGGCGACGGAGAAAGCAAGTAGGAGACAAGTCAAAGCGAAGATAAGAGACAAGACAGCGATGTGATTGACTCTTTTAGTTACTAATTCGGATCTTGATTTGTTTTTGGGAAAACAGAGGAATTCTTGATTCGGGTGGGTCGAATTAAACCCGCAAACACCACCGTTCTTGATTTGATGACAGTCTCTGCATTTAGCAAAGTACGGATCTTGAGACTCGTCCCATTCAGCTTCAAATCCGAATCTAGTGAAGAAGTCTTGGAGAAAGCCAAGAAGATCTCCTTGGCAGCCTTGTTCAGATAACGACCCGTGGGTCGATTCGCAACCGTGGAGGATCCGACCCGGATTCTTCAAGAGTTTACAGTCCCAAGGACAACGAGAACAGTTAGGGAGCGTCAAAGGAGAGCAAGGACGGAGAAGTGAGAGACGAGAGCAAGAAGAGTCGGAGACTCTGAAAGGTGAACCGGTTAGGTCGATGAACCGGTTTGGTGAGGAGGAGAACCGGAGTGAAGAGCAGTTTGAGGTCCGATTAGAGTTTGTAATGGGAGAGAGGGTTAGAGAAGAAGAGAGAGATGAGTAATGGAGGATGGAGAAAGTGAGGTTTTTGATTGTGATGGTGGCGCGTGGAGAAGCGCATTGGATCTGGAAGTTAGGGTGGCCACATCCTGGTGAAGTTGAGAATGGGTACGGTGGTGAGGAGTTAAACGGTGGGCAATGAATTGAAGAAGAACATGATGAAGTAGATGCAGAGGAAGGGTTAACAATGGTGAGAACAAAGATGAGTAAAGAGAAGCACCGCCATGAATAAGAAGAAGAAGAAGAAGAAGAAGAAGAAGAAGAAGACGGTGGTTGAGACATGTAAAAGAGAAAGAAAGAGATCTGATTCTAAATCTGTTGACTGAACTTTTTTTGAAGTGGACAGTGTTTTGAGGAAGAGGAAGAAGAAGAGGCACGTGAAGGTTTAGGGACTTGGAACTGAATAGTTTCAGTTTTGTTTTATTTTTTTTTATAAAATAAATAAATAAGTATCTTAATAAATTTTTGTTTAATTTTTTGGTTTTCGACTCTCCCTAGGCAGTACGCACTAGGCAATGAAAGTCGAAATTCAAAATTTTATTCTCTTTTTCTGATTTAAAAGAAAAATGTTAAAAGTATATAAATGGGAGAGTAAAGAGCAATATTTTGAAGAGTCCTTCGTCTTTTCTTTTCTTGAAGTTAAGGCAAATGAAATAATTGAGAAAAGTATATGAACGAGAGTAAAGAACAAATGGGAATATAAGCTTAATAGAAAAGTCAAAAGCGACAACAAACATTGTAGACAAATGGAAAAAATAGTTCTGATTAAAGTGGATGTTTCCTTTTGCCAATAATAAAATTGGGTGCTTATAACAGTCTTTGAATTATTTGCTGGAAAATCTAAGGAACTCTCAACACTTTATAACAGTTTAATGCAGAAATGGTTGGTGAAAAGGCAGAAGAGCCTAAAAAACCTCTACCGACCATAGCTAGAAAATGTGCATATATAAAAATAATCATTTTTAAGGGTGTTTTGTTTCGTCAAAATCTTAGTATTATTTTGCTTTCATATGTTGCTTTTTTGCATCCGGAGAAAATAAGTTTTTATTCATGGTTTTAATTCTAAGAATAGATAAACAAAAAACCTTCTTAAGTTAGGAAGAATCTATTTGGGTCGAGTCGAGTAATATGTAACGATGTCATGAAATTGTATGGGGAATAGTCTAGCTAGCTGTCTAGGTAAGTTAATAGTTTGCCAATAGGACCAATGAGAGAACACATGAGTTTTCTTTTGTAAGTCCTATATGCAGTCCATTTCCTGATACACTAGAATTTTAAGTGGTGTTAAAACCGCAAAATTACATTTTCAATTCTATAGATCACTTTATCGAGTTTAGACTGCGCAATGACATTGTTTAAAAATGCATATTCACGATTTTACTGTCAGAATTGCATAGAAATACTGTTCTAGGTTGCAAGAATTGGTTTAAAATACCAGTCTTCGATGCTGCATGAGATAACGAACCAGAACATATTTATTAGTCTATACGCATAACACATCCGTTGGCTTGATCCGGCGGGTCCTTCTCGTTGTTCGTATCTCGTTTACATTATTAATGAAATAAAAATTGTAGCACATTTGTTCACATATGAGTTTTTGTCCTGCAAACATTAAAGATTGCAAACAAAAATCTATAGAAGCAATGATACAGCCGTTGATTTGGAGCCTTTCCTCAAGTCACATAATTCAAATAAAGGAGCAATTAATGCGATGCGATGCGATGCGACCGAATAAAGCTGACCTTTTTTGGGGTCTCACTCTTTAATAATGCCTGTGTGATTAAGTTTCTCCAATTCAATCATTAGACTTTTGAAACTTCAAATTATACTATTGGGCCTGTATCGTTTAAAAATGTCGAACTATTGGTTTGGGCCTCTATTTCGACCCACACTTAGCAAGCTATTATAGATTTTGTTGAGTCCACCACACAGAACAGCAATATCAACCCAATGTCACACAATAGTTGGAAACGTCACTGTATTTTCTATATTTTTTTGTCTCCTTATTTTCATATTTAATAGTCCTAACTTAAGAAAATTGAGAAATAAATAAAAGGTTAAAGTAATTAAGGACTATTAAATATAAAGTTAAGTGTCTTTAAGTTAATCTATTCCATAGTAATTATAAGAAATAAAATATCTATATTCTTCGTCCCAAAGGAAAGTGAAAACTTTTTAGTAAATAAATCTATCAAATTTTAAATGATAAGAGATCTTCTATCATTTTAAGCAAATATTACCATAATTTTTTATCTAGATTATATATTATTTTTTTTGAAAATAAAATAAAATAAAATGTACATTTCATAAAAATACATTTATTCCACAAATTTACCTTTTGGTCAAAAGATTTTGTCATTATGTACATTACCATTTGGAGTTATTATTATTGAAAGCTTATTATAGCCTATATATATCACATATTTATTTTTCTTTCTTACCTAATCAAACACTAGTTTAAAAAAAAAAAGAGGTTGAATTTTTCTGTATATAAATATCATAAATTATAGTATCATAAAATAAAATAAAAAGTAACGAAGTACTCCATTGGGTGTGGAACATCTGGACCGAGTCACAGAGACTATTGATACACAGCCTGGAAATTAAATTGAAAAGAATAAGCCTTTATTACAATAATAATGTAATGAAAATGACATAACTAAGAAAACACATAATCTCCAAACAAATCTACGCGGAAAATTTAATTTTATGAATTGGTAATCATTTGTTTTTCTTTTGTTGACAGAACTTGGCAAACAAGTATATGTAAAATAGGGCGTATAAATAATGTTTACTCATTCATAGTCTCATCTCAAACGACCATTAAAAAAATCTCGGCGTGTCCTCAACGAAGAAGTGAAAAATAAAATAAAATAAATGGAGCTGTTCGCCAAAGGTACGGCCGTTAGATTACGGAGCAGTCACGAGAAATACATCTACGCCGTCGACGACGAAAAAACCGTCCGTCAAAGCTCCGACGGAACCTCAAGGCAATCTATATGGACGGTGGAGATGGTCCCTCGTAAACCCAAATTCATACGTCTCAAGAGCTGCTACGGCAAGTATCTAACGGCGAGCGAGTCGTCGTTTCTTCTCGGGATGACCGGCGCGAGAGTCATCCAAACGCCGCCGTTTCGTCAGGCGGAGCACGAGAGCGACTGGGAGCCGATACGAGACGAGTCAGCGGTTAAACTTATGTCGTGGAACGAAAAATATCTGCGCGGGAACGGAGGATCTCCGCCGTGGAAAAACTCCGTGACGTGCGATCGTGAGCCGCACATACCGGCGACCAAGAAATGGATCTTGTGGTCCGTTGAGCTCGTTGAGAACCCAGAGAAAGTTTCGTTTGCCGCTCGTTTCGTGTCCCCGGCTTCGAGTTTCAACTATTCGGTCTCTGATGACGGGTCACCACCGGTTCAGAAATTACCGACTTATGGATCTTCTGAAACTAGCGGGTCGGATCCTGGGTCGGTTACTTCTTCGAAACTTATGTTTACTCCGTCAATGTCGGGTAAATTGTCCCCAAAACCAACCGAGGTACGTACGCGTCAATTCTATATTCTCAACACAATAATTCATTTAATATCGTTTGATTATTACATTAACGTAACCAAAAATATTGACTTTGGTGTAATTTGTTTTGGTACAGAGGAAACATTCGAAAAAGTTAGTCGTAGAAAATGTAACAGCGATGGAAATATTTCGGGGTGCGAAGTCGGTACGATTACGAAGCAGTGCACATGAGAAATATTTGATGGCTGATGACGATGAAGAGAGTGTGGTGATGGGAAAAAACGGATCTTCTAAGGAGGCTCGATGGAGAGTTGAGTTGGTACCGGGATCCGAAAAGGCGATCCGGTTAAAGAGCTGCCACGGTGGATACTTGACGGCGTCGAATGAGAGGTTGATGTTGGGAGCGACGGGGCATAAAGTGGTGCAGTCGAGGAGGATACGAGCGGACGAGCCAGCGGGGGAGTGGGAGCCGGTTAAAGAAGGTTTAAAGGTGAAGCTAAGGAGTAGAAACGGCGGGAAATATCTAAGAGCCAATGGGGGAATGCCACCTTGGAGGAATACGGTTACTCATGATTCACCGCACTCGAGTGTTACGCAGAGTTCGGTGGTTTGGGATGTTGATGTGGTCGAGATTCATGGGACCGGTTGATTCATGACTTTTGAACTAGTCTCACAACTTTGTCAATGTGATTGCAACAAAGATTAATTTTCATATTTCTGATGATTGGTTGGATTTAATTGGAATGCGTGTGGGACATTTGTAAAAAAAAAAGGATTCAACAAACACAGAGTTGAATCACTTGATATAGAACAAAATCTTGTTCTAATTCCTACCAAAAAAAAAAAACTCTTGTTCTAATTAATTTTCGAAGTAATAATTTTCTTTTTTGGATGTAAAATTTATTCAATAAAAAAAAACCATGTTTACATTATATATGCATCTTTTGGTAGAAATTTCAAATGGGAAAGAACCTCTAATTAAAACAATTTTCAGAAAAATAATAATCAAATTGTCACTTTGAACTAGCTTTTGGAACCAAACCCGGAGGTCGTCTTTAAACTTGAGAGGTCTCATCCGTCGTAGAGAAGATAGTATATTTCGGAAGATAGTATATTTCGTAGAGTAATGGCCGAGAGCTTTCATGTTGATGATGCTCTGAGTTTTGAGCTTTCATGTACAAACTAATTTAACCAAGAAAAAAATTCACATCATATTGTCAAAATCCCTAGATAACCATAAACTAACTAATCTACATCGTTTAAACTGAACGTCTTTAAAATTGTTGTGATTAGTGCAATTATGACAATAAGGTTTATTTAGTTAGTTAATGCTTGGCTAATTTAGTTGTTGTATTAGGCACTTTTAGTTAGTGTTCGAATTTAGGCTGTATATCCAAATGACTTTTGCTTTTGTGTTTTTTAGTGGGTTGGATATATCCTTGAAATTATGACATAAGTATATAGAAAACTTTTAGTGAGTAAAAAAATTGGTAAACAATACTAAAATAGTTAAAAATAATAATCATAATTTAAATTTTTTTAATTAATACTGGTATTAAGAGTATCACTAGTTCTTACTACGTTTTCATTAGTAACTATTTAAGCAGTCAAACTCAATATATAACACCAAGTAACGCCATTCCAGTTATAAATTAGTTCGTGTAGTGTTGGAAAAAAAGTTCGTCCAAATTTTGGATCGCGCGCTAATTTTAGTTATGTTAATAAAAGTTGCATACGATGTTAATTCATAAGCAAACTATTCTAAAACATCCGTTCAGTTTCCCTTAAAAGTTTTTCTTAGTTAACCTTAATTGCGGTCGGCGGACCAGAATTAAGAACAGGTTTAAACTCTTAAATAAAGACCAAAAGAGATCAGTCTCAAGCAGGTTGTGTTTGAAAGTGGATTAGGCTCAAACGCAACTTGTCCGGCCCATGAGAACGACCCTATACGTAAGTAATTATGAGTAACGTATCACTGGGAAAAGTTGGTATTAGTTACGATATCTTTGTCATGGGGGCATGCATGGCTTAAGAGTTAAGCCTTAAGGAGAGTCCCGCACTCGTCACTCTCATCTCTTGTTGTTTCTTACGGGCAATACATTTTACATTTCTTCTTCATTTATGCACATATATTCTTCTGGATATATAGCAAAAAAATATATATATACTTTTTTATAACAAGCATCGTACGTTTCACTTTTACGACATTTACTTTTTAATTTCAGTTATATGATTTCATCGCTGGAAAATGTATCTATATACGTGTCACATATAGAGATAGAGTGATATGATCGCTTAATTGATACTCTTCTTGTCTCTAAGTTACAAGTTACAAGTTACAAGTTACAAGTTACAAAGGGAAATGTAAAAGGATGAACATAGAATTATTAATTATTAATTATTATAGAGATCTTATCTATATGGATGCTAACGTGGAAAAACAAAATTTGGTGAAACACGTCAATTAAGCATGACTTTACCATGGCTAGTGGCTCGTTTCATCACATGGCTATATATATGTATATCAAATAATACTTGAAGGAATTCAAAATACAATAATAAACGATTATAAAAGGTCCACGTCAAGGCACACCGCTTTGGACTTAGTCTCCTATAATAAATACACCACCAAACATCACATTTCACATTAATTTTGTTCTGTGGAGAAAAAAAACTTTTTAAGCTTCGACAAGAAGGAAATAGTAATAACATAGTCATCATCATCAGTCATCAGCAAATGGAGTTTTTCAATCAAGCTAAAGCCGTAAGGATGCGTAACGTCCATGATAAGTATCTCGCGGCGGACGAGGACGAGGAGACGGTGACTCAAGACAGGAATGGTTCCGACAAGAGAGCTAGATGGACCGTCGAGCCGGTTCGTGGTTCCTTTGAAGTGATTCGTTTGAAGAGTTGCTACGGTAATTACCTCACCGCTTCGAATGAGCGGTTCTTGCTCGGTGCCACTGGGCGTAAAGTGGTATTGTCGAAACCGAGTCGTCTCGACTCGTCTGTGGAGTGGGAGCCGGCCAGAGAAGGATCCAAAATGACGCTCAAGACGAGATACGGTAACTTGCTTCGAGCCAATGGTGGGCTTCCTCCGTGGCGTAACTCTGTCACTCATGACACTGCTCACGTATCGGACTCTTTCTTGTGGGATGTTGATGTCGTCGAGATTTTAGTGGGAACAGCGACTCCTACCCCAACTCCAGCTCCGGTGTCAACACCTCCACCGCATAGGAGACCATCGTATTCTCCAGTTTCTAGATCATCTTCAGAAAAATCCGAGGAAGAGGTTGGTATTACTTACTATTAGCGCTAGGCAAATCATTCATTCACACTGTTTCAATCCATTATTATGTGTGGCCATTACAAAAAATTTCGATATCAAATCTTGGAATATCCAAAAATATTTTGGGGTATAGCGAATTATAATTCGTTCAATTATTTTATTAGAATACTGTATTCATTTCATGTCCAAAGATTTTACCAAACTCCTATTTACGAAAATAGCCTTATATTTTTCTTTCAAGATTGATTGTCTTAACAATTTCTTGGTTTTGGTTTTGGTTTGACTAGTTGGCCGTGTCGCCGCCGAAATCTGAAGGAAGGATCATTTATTATCACATCGCGGACGAAGAAGGACATGTGGAGGACGAGTCGGCCGTTGGATACGCTTTGACTTTCAAAGGAAACAGCGTTGAGCAGTTGACGCAGGCGCTTCAAGAAGAGACTAGCATCGATGATTTTGTCGTGTGTACACGCAATCCTTTAAACGGCAAGCTGTTTCCAATTCGTTTGCAACTTCCGCCAAATAGCGGAAAAATGCATGTCGTTTTAGTACCTTCTAGTAGTTCTTAAACGGCAAGGCAAGCTGTGTGGTTTCCCTTTATTTCGAATGTATTATAGTAGTAGTGGTCGAAGTGAATTAGGCTTAAGAGTCAAGATTGAGAGTTTTGTCCTTGCTTCCATTAGGTAAGAGTGTTCTAGATAGATTATTATTGTGGAAGCTATAATCTTTCATTTGTTGTACATAAGTTTGTTTTTGTAAACGAAGCTATAAGTTTCGCCATTTTTTATGTGAACATACGCTATCAAGAATTGATTTATTATTAAAAGACTTTTGCTTAATTATTAAAGTGTAACCCAATCATTCCGCAAGTCTTCACCAACTCTTCCACTTTGATAAAATGTGTTACTAATGCTAAAGTTGGAAGAATTATAATGACATGTGTTACTAATATTTTTCTATTACTAACGTGTTATTGGTGAAGAGCTTTTCGTACTAAAAATAAAATTAGAAAAAAACAACAATCTCGATTTATGGCAGCAGTGACCAAGGAGAAACAATGGTTCTTCATTAACTAATTCATAGTGGTCAGGGCAAGAATACATAGTTCTTTCAGAGAGTTTATTATTGTATGGGTTTCGGTTTGGGATATCTCGATTATAAAAAAGTTATAATGGTCCATGCATGTATATAAATTAAAGATGATTGGGGGAGCGATCAAGAAAGAATAAACCAACACAAATCACTGATCATATATTTATATTACATAGCAAATCCAACATCCAACTCCTTTACATCACATCCAAGTTTTATTTTGTTGAATCATGGTTCAAACAATCCCCTATATATTAATAGAGAAGCATTCTCAAGAAAACGCTGATGTGTCGTCGCTAGAGAGTTCGAGACACTAATGAATTTATTGTTTTCATTTTTATGGATATTTATACATAATTGCTATTGAATGATTAAGGAATATTTCTTTTCAATTAATTAAAAAAATCAAACATTTTAATTTTAAAATATATATATTAATCATTTTTATAACATATTTAATTATTATATCATTATTAGATCTAAAACATTTTCAAAAACCTAAATTATTCACCTATTAAAAAAACTGATTAATATTCACATATTTAAATTTTCTAAAATAAAATTATCACAATAATCATTATTATAGGCAATGCAATTATTTAATATCATTGGTATAATATTTCACGGGTGAAACATATTTTTACAAAAAAAAAATTAAACGAAAAAATAATCTTGCATAGATTGAAGAAAGAGCGGATGATATATATATATATATATATAGTTGATATATCCCCTATATATTAATAGAGAAGCATTCTCAAGAAAATGCTGATGTGTCGTCGCTAGAGAGCTCGAGACACTAATGAATTTATTGCTCGCATTTTTATGGATATTTACACATAATTGCTATTGAATGATTAAGGAATATTCCTTTTCAATTAATTAAAAAAATCAAGCATTTTAATTTTAAAATATATATTAATCATTTTTATAACATATTTAATTATTATATCATTATTAGATCTAGAACATTTTCAAAAACCTAAATTATTCACCTATTAAAAAAACTGATTAATATTCACATATTTAAATTTTCTAAAATAAAATTATCACAATAATCATTATTATAGGCAATGCAATTATTTAATATTATTGGTATAATATTTTACGGGTGAAACATATTCTTACAAAAAGAAAATTAAACGAAATAAATAATCTTGCATAGATTGAAGAAAGAGCGGATGATATATATATATATATATATATATATATATATATTTAATTGATACATAGTAGTTTGATCTAAACATAATCTCACGGGTTATATATTTGGTTATTACACTAACAAATTTTAGATTTTCGATAATAACTTTATTTATAACACTCATATTATTTGTATAGATTTATCCTGCATATAGTGCGGGTTGTTACCTAGTTATTTATATATAGTAGTATACTATTTATTCTTGGCACAAGGTGATGAGGAGTTTTGTTTGGCGTGTACGTAATTAGAAAGCTTCATAGTTTCATCAGAAGGATTGAGTGTACTTGTGGAGCTTCCTCTCTATCTCATCAACCTTCACACCCACAACCCTGTCTACTTCTCGGCCTCTCTTCATGAATACAATCGCAGGCAAAGCGTTAAGGTTGTACTCCATCCACACGCTCTGTATCTCAACCAAACACTATTTTGTTATTCAAAGCAAACACGAAGTTTGTTGAAATCTTTTAGATTCAAACTTTGAGAAAGAAGATGAAGGAAAAGGGGTTGATTGATTAGTACCATTAACACATCGACATCAATCTTCACGAACTCAACATCAGTGTACTTAGCTGCCAACTCTTCAAGCTTTGGTTCAAGGGATTTACACGGTCCGCACCATTTGGCTGTGAACTCGATCACCAGCTATATATAAAAACATGAAAATTGAATGTTCACTATGATATTTTCAAATTAAACCTAAGAGAAAGGTTAGTTACGTTGCATTGTGTAGGACTTTCACGTTGGAAATAAGATGGGATCTAGAGTGATATATGTTACATATAGAACAACAAGTAATCTACTCTTTTCGATTGATTTGAGTTATTAAAAACCCTATAAAATTAACATATTATCATAGCCTCAATTTGATTCACGTATGATGACATAAGAAGGATATATTTCGACTTTATAATAAGCTTTGGTTTAGGTAAGTAAAAAAAAAACCATCAACTCGATCGTGAGTGCATGTTAGAAATCTCACATCCGATTATGTGACTTAGACTATAGTGAACATAGACCACCAAGCTATTTATTGAAATTTTTGTTTTAATTTAGAAATTCATATAACATAATATGCGCCATCTTGACCCATAAGCATGTCTCGAATTGGAATTAAAGAACGCCTATTCAACCAATCATATTAAACATTGTGAATCTTACGAAAATATTGCTATGGTTAGATAAGAAAGCGTATTAAATCATATATTACCAGCTTGTTGGTATCTTTGAGAGCGTTGAGCCGAGATTTCCACTGATTCTTGTTTTTTATCTCCACAATACCAGCTGGACTGTTGGCTTTGAAAGGATAAGTACTCTCAGGTTGAGGTGTCCATGATGGCTTCATGGAACGCAAGTGAGTTACCTGATGGAACTTCTGGTCTGGAGAAGAAACGTTAGCACCCATTATTGCCTGTTTCTAGAAGCAAAGTGTTTTTGAGTAGAGAATGAAGCTCTTAGTTTGATGGAGCATAAGGCGAGCGTAAGAGTGGGCTTTTATAACAACGTCAAATATTCTTGTTGGCTTTTGTTGTGGACCAAGTAGCCGTAAACCGTAACCAACTTTTACAACAACTCTAAGTGGTAACGAAAAAAAAAGATTCTACCAAGTAAGCTAAAAGGTTTCCAGCAAACCCACTTTAATAAACTGTCAACATATTGAGATAAAGTTGTCTGGATACTTACAACTTGTAATTAGAATGCTATGAAGACGTTTTAGTTTACCAGTTTTTGTTTCACTACAAGAAAACATGGAATTACCGACTACAAAAACAGTCATTAAACAGTCGCAAATACCTAGTAACGACTGTTTGGCGATTGAAAACCGTAGTCGTTAAATAGAGCGTCACTAAAATAATCAGTCGCTAAAGAGTCGGCAAATAGCTACGAATTGGCGACTGATAGTTTTGGTCGTTGTTCCCTCGCGAAAAAGTCGTTAAAATGGCGACTGAGTTGCAACGCTTTAGTGACTGATTTGGTTACTCATTTGCGACTGTTTTGGTTACTGATCTGTGTACGTTTTCGTGACTGTTTTACGACTGTTTAATTATCGATTTATCAGGTTTTTTTCTAGTAAATCCGGTCAAACTGAATTATTTGATTTTGTAATACCAAAACAGATTATGAAAAGGCATTCGGTTATTTCGGGTTATTCGGTTTCGGTTTATTCGAACCGAATTAGAACAAAATAATGATAATGGACCTTAAAAATTTACAACTACAACCCAATAAATCATGGGCCTATACAATACACAAGCCCAAATTAGATAACAAAAACAAGTCCATAAAAAATTAGGGTTCATGGACTCCACATCCGCCGGATCTGCATTGGTGATGATGGCATCCGATAGTAAGATCTCCCGGTGAAGAAATCTGCCCTGCAATCATTAATAGATCTACAATCATCAAAACAACATGTAATCCAGTAAATCTGAGAACATCTAAAACTGAAAAAAAAAATAGGAAAACAACAACAAACAAAAAATGAAAATCGAGTAGATCTGAGAACTTACCAACCATGGGTGGGTGTGGTGATGAGGAAACTAGTTACAGAGAATCCAGAGACAAGGCCAACAACGTTTCAATTCTCTCTTGAAAAACTAGCCCTGGGCAAAATACCCGGACCCGAAATCCGAACCTCGAATCCGATCCGAAAAACCCGAACCGAACCCGTATCCGAAAGAAGAAAAAAACCCGAATGGATTTAGGATTTTTGAAATTCGGATATCCAAACCCGATCGGGTATTACCCGAAATCCGATCAAAATCCGATCAAAACCCGATGAGCTGAGAGTTGTATTGCATAACCCCTATCCCTACGGTCTCTCACTATAACGGATAAATTTGTTTCGCTTTGTTGCTTTTACCTCTCACCGCCGGTTCGTTTTCCAGTTACAAGGTCTATAAACACTATTTATCAGGATTTAATCCCCATTCTTCAAGCTGGAAAACCTAAACTGCTACTCATCTCCTCCGTCTGAGACTTCACAGAGACATTCACAGGTGATTATTTTTTTTGTATCTTGTATCAAATTTTGTCTATGAGGTCTACTTTGTTTCAATTTCTATTGTATCTTGTATCAATTTATGTGGGTTTTTGGATTTGTTTGTTCGGTTGGTCGATTTGCAAATCATGTGTTCTGCAATGTTATGTGTTCTATCGCTATTATCAATCATGTGTTCTGCAAATCATCTTGTATCTATTAAAATCGGAGATATGTGTTCTGCACCCAGAATTTGTTTTGACTTTATTCATCATTTGTTTTGACTTCTTCGGAAGAAGTGAGACTTGTTATTGGGTTTTCTTTACGTTATGTAATGGTCTAGTGGTATCTAATTTGGTTTCTTTATCTAACTAAAAATAGATATGTGTTCTTCCCATTTCTGTTCTAATCACATGTTCTTCACTTGTTTGCTCAATGTTGTTCCTTCTTCCCATTTGAATCTGAACTGTGTTCTGCACCCATAATTGGTTTTAGTTTAGCTTCATGTCTTGTATTGTTTTAGTTTGATCATTTGATTGGGTTCTGTTTTAGTCTAGCTTCATGTTTCATGTGTGATCAATGGGTTTTGTTTTTGTATAAGATTACGATCCATGTCCATGTGGATCTTTGAATTAGTTTTGTGACATTGTGTGAGCATTTGTTTTGTGTGATCAATGATCGATGGTGACATTGTGTGAGCATTTGTTTTGTGTGATCAATGATCGATGGTGACATGGTGTTTTCTTTCACTAACTTTTTTTTTAATATAATTAGCAGATGGATTCATCATCTCCACATCAACATGATCGAGATAATGATGCAGATGGATTTGAGTTTGATGACCAAGGAGAAGGGTTTCAAACTCCAGAACCAAATCAATGGGGAAAAAGAAAACAGAATCATAAAGATGGAGATGAACAACCAAAAACTGTGAGGCAAATCACTCCAAGGTCAGGTGTATGGGTTCATTTCACAAGGCTACCAAATAACCGCAATATATGTACCTGCCACTATTGCAAGAGAGAATACAAGTGTCCATCAAAGTCAGGGACTAAAAATTTGTGGAATCATCTAGAAGTCTGTAAGGAGCACAAGGCGTGGCTAGAAGGAAAAGATCCAAAGTTGAGTCAACATGTCATTAATAAAGATGGAAATCTGCAAAATGCTAAAGTTCGAGAGAGTGTTTTCAGAGAAGCATCCAATGAGATGCTTGTGATAGGGGAGTTACCATTATCTTTCATTGAATCTATGGCTTGGAGACACTTTTGTAGCAAGGTATAGTGTTATTCTTTTTTTTTTCCTTTTTTTTCTGGATTTTATTGTAATGATACTAATATGTTTCTATATGTTCATGGATGCAGATGAATCTATATAAACCACACTCCAGAAGGACTGCCACAAGGGACATTGTTGAGATGTTTATTCAGAGAAAATCGACAATGATAAAGTGGTTCATTGCTAACAAACAAAGAGTCTCACTCACAACAGATATATGGGTTACCGATGTCACAGGTAATGTCATTTATCCTTCTTTTTACTCACAAATGGCTCGTTTTTGAGTTCACTTTCTCTTCTAATCGATTGCTAATCACAGGTGCAAGTTATATGGTCATAACAGCACATTACATTGATCAGTATTGGTGACTAAAGAAGCTTATAATAGGATTCAAGTATGTGACAGACCACAAAGGGAAGACAATTGCAGCTTCTCTTCTTGATTGTTTAGCTGATTGGAGTATAGAGAAGGTATTTTTTATTACAGTGGACAATGCAACGACAAATACAAATGCTTTGAGTAAGTTTGAGACTGATTTCTCTCACATTTCTGATGAGTCTTTAGTTATGAAAGGAGAGTTTATGCATGTGAGATGTGCTGGTCATATCATTAATTTGATAGTGAGAGACGGGTTGACTGAAGTTTCTGAGAATGTACTTGCAATCAGGAATGCTATCTCTTATTTTAGATCCCACTCAAACAGGCAAAACACATTTGATAAGAAGATAGATTCTGTTAGGATGACAAGGGGTAGTTTGCCTTTGGATGTTAAGACTAGGTGGAATTCGACTTATTTGATGTTGCAGAGGGAAATTAAGTACAAGGTAGCATTTGATAAGATGGAGACAGAAGACAAGCTATAAAATGATCATTTCTTGGAGATTGATAATGGAAAAAAGAGAGTTGGACCTCCTAGCTTCAAAGATTGGCGTGCAGTTGAAAGGTTAGACAAGTTTTTAGGGATTTTATACAACTCAACATTGATTGTCTCGACTTCTACTAGATTGAATTCTCATAAGTGTTATGGAGAGATTGTCAACATATCAACCAATCTTGACCTGCTGTATTCTAGTTATGATTCTGAGTTGAAGATAAAGGCTGAGGAAATGTATAAGAAGTTTGATAAGTATTGGGGTGGGATTAGTAATATCAATCTGATGTTGATAATAGCGACAATATTTGATCCTAGTAAGAAGCTGCATTTTGCTAAGATTTGTTTTGCCGAGTTGTATGGTGAAGAGACTCCAACATATAAAGAGATGTATGACAAGGTTTACAATCTTCTGGTTGATATGTTCAAGGAGTATAGTGATTGGTATGCTAAATCTCATCCTTCTCAGTCATCTCAGTCATCTCAGTCTCAGCCTTTTCAGTCATCTCAGCCAGATGTGAGTGAAGCAGATAGTGTTCCTCGTCTTTTCACAATTGATAAAAGGTGCAAAGCAGCGTTAAATGAGATTGGAGTTCAAGTAACAAAAGATGAGTTGACTACATACCTGCAAGAGGCTGTTGAGAATCCATATGTGATGATGGGGATTGAGTATGATGTTCTATCTTGGTGGAAAGTCAATTGTGGTAAGTACCCTATTCTATCACAAATGGCTCGTGATGTCTTTGCTATGGATGAGGACAAGTGAGAAATGATGTCGCGACGAAAGAGAAGAAAAAGATACATAAAAAGGTGGGATTTGGGGAGTTTCTTCTTCCTCCTCCTCTTTTCTTTACTCCGGCCATCAACAACAAAAGAGAAACAAGAACGGGATGAACATTTAGGGTTCTCGATTGAGAGCAATTAAGATCTAGGGTTTTCTCGGGGAAGAAGAGAAATGAGGGATTAAAGTTTTCCTAGGATGAAGATGAGATCGATTTGGGTTTGGGCCGTTTTCTTACAGACCAAATTTGGTTTAAGGCTCAAATTAAATAAATCAGTCGTTAAATAGTAGCTGCTTAGTCGCAACGATTGACGACTGAAAAACCGGTCGCCAAATTAGTCGCAAATTGGCGACTACAATGCGACATTATATATTAATTTCGAATTAACGTCTATTTAGCGACTGTTTTATTTGTGTAGCTATTGAGTAGCAAAACAATCGCAATTCAGTCGCTAAATTTAGTGACTGTATTTTAACTCACAAATTGCAGTCGGCAATTCTATATTTTTTTGTAGTGTCATTGATTTTCAAATATAATAGATCTGGCAATGTATAAATTTTTTTAAATTGGTATAATACTGGAGTTGTATTTGTTGTTTACCAAGTGCATCAAAAGCTTTTTTTTTTTTTTTTCAAAAGTGTGAGTTTTGTTTTTTACTCGTAAAAAAGGAGACAAAAAAAATGAAAAGTGGGAGCAGTAGTATTTGACTTATTTTACAGCCGTGAAAATGTGGAATCAAAATCTAGACAATATATATGATTCCCTGTTTGTAGCTTTTCATTTTATTTTAGTTTATATGAGTTTTGGATAACAGCTCCGTTTGATTTGTTTATACAAAAGTAAAAGTAAAACGAAATTCAATGTACGTGAAATGAATGTGGCAACGAGGCAAACACAAAATAACGGTAGATTCTTTTTGTTTCAAATCAAATTTGTTATGAATTTGTCTTTTGAGGACGTTAACATCAATAAGATTAATAAAATTAAAATAGTAGTACTGTCAAATAGTTGGGTTGTGATTTACAATTGGTATCGGAAAAGGATGAAATTAAACTACTATATGCCGGGAAAACGAGCTATTTCCTCCTGAGAATTATCATATCTAGTTAGATAGAGCCCAAACTTTGACCACAATGTAGATATCCCCGAGAACAAAGTTTGATTCTTATTTCTTCCTGAAACCAAAGTTCTATATTTATATCTCCCCGAATTAAAAGTTCGAAATCTAATTACCCACAATCCTTGGTTTCTACTGGTTTATTGCTTACTTAACCGTCAATTAAAAAACCTAAAACCAATTTGACCAACCTAAACCTTATATTTGACCCGACTTTTTCGTTTTGACCCGACCAAACTCTTGTCTTCCCCAAATTCCCATTAATAAGAAACCCTAAATATAACCATGGGAGCAAACGACTCTAATGGCACCGCAAATCGAAACAACTATGGAACTGAATTGGCTCTTCGTCTTCCTAAACTCCATCCCGGTGGGAACTAAGAATATCCGTCCTCCGTCGAGCCGATGCAATTAATATAAGAAGAGAATTGGAAGGCTAAGCTTGCGGCTGTGCAGTGATTTTGGGTAACGATGGATTAGATGACAACATGATTTAGGATTTGGGATTTGATCAGTGGGATGAAAGTGGAGGTGCATTGATTATGGCTGAAGAGGGAATTGGTGCTTTCATCAGAGCTGGAGAAATCATAACCGTCGGAGATGGTGGTGGAAAGGTGATTGATAATCGAGGTTTTCACTAGCTTTCAACAAAACCAATGGGGATGAAATCTTTGGTCGCTTTAAATATTGGATGAGAGGAGGAGAAGCAATGAATCAAATTGTGTGTGGTACGAAGTGATTAGCTCTCCCTCTGTTTTTCAAACTCGATCTTCTCTTCTTCATTAGATTATTGTAGCCTTTTGCGAAGGAAATTTTGTAACCTTTTGCAAATTAATAACTTTTTCTTTTGCTGAAAATTTTATTTTTGTAAAAGAGCAAACATGATTTGTTCTTATTTTTCTTGAGAAAGTCAATTATATTCAATACAGTTTTTAAAGCTTACGGTGGAGGCATCGTTGCTGTAAATTTCTTATGCCAAATCAATTTTAGGGTTCTTATGTTTGAAAATTGGGGATTTCTAGGTTTATTGACTAGCGGATCGGAATTGGGTAAAGAATCAGGTTTTTAATTGGTTTAACTTCGGGTATATTTGGTTTAGTCTTGGGTCTACAATCAAAACCGATGCAACTCAGATTTAGGGAGATATAAGTATAGAACTTTAGTTTCGGGGAGAAATAAGAATCAAAATTTGTTCTCGGGGATATCTACATTGTGGTCAAAGTTCGGGCTCTATCTAGCTACTACATATGATAGTTCTCGGAGGGAAATAGCTCGTTTTCCCACTATATGCCTCATAACGTGATTCAATTGTATTAGCCCTCGACATTCGGGTGACCCGATTGGGTTCGGGTCGGGTATTCGGATTTTCGGGTATTTCTGATTAAGGGGCCCTTGACCCATTCGGGTATTTCTGATATTCGGGTCGGATTTTGGATAAACACTCATCGGGTTCGGATCGGATCGGATATCCAATCTCAATCCGAAATTAAGTAAACCAAATTCAATTAACATTCAATAAACCGATCAATAACCATAAACATAAAGAGACCAATGTTCAAAATTCAAACCATAATCTCGTTCAAACAACCACATAACAAGATTGTTAAACAAACAAATCCATGTCTTAATAAACCAAGTACTAAACGAGAGAGACAACAAAGTAAACCAAAATTAAAAAACCAAGTGATATACAAAACCAAGTGATAGTAAGCTTCAAGTAGTCGAGACCTTAATCTTCCATGCAGAACTCTGAAAATCAAAGAATTGGATGTAGCCCTGGGCATTCGGGTGACCAGATCGGGTTTAGGTCGGGTATTTTGGATTTTTGGGTATTTTGGATTAAGGGGTCCTAGACCCATTTGGGTATTTATAATATTCGGGTCGGATTTTGGATAAACACCCATCGGGTTCGGATCGGATCGGGTATCCAATCTCAATCCGAAATTAAGTAAACCAAACTCAATTAACATTCAATAAACCGATCAATAACCATAAACATAAAGAGACCAATGTTCAAAATTCAAACCATAATCTCGTTCAAACAACCACATAACAAGATTGTTAAACAAACAAATCCATGTCTTAATAAACCAAGTACTAAAGGAGAGAGACAACAAAGTAAACCAAAATTAAAAAACCAAGTGATATACAAAACCAAGTGATTGTAAGCTTCAAGTAGTCGAGACCTTAATCTTCAATGCAGAACTCTGAAAATCAAAGAATTGGATGAGCTAACATAAACTATAAGAGAGGCAAAAACAGAAAAATAACAAGATCTAGTGATATACAAACCTTTTTCAAGTCGATCTTCATATTCTACTTCTGCCAGAATTTGAGCATTGGTAAGAACTCTTGATTCAATTGCAATGTCTTGTTTCATCCACTGCTCAGTACACATCAAAACCTCAACCATATAGAGAGTTAGGCAACTTCTACATGGTTCTATTATCCTACCACTTGTGCTAAAAACACTTTCAGATGCTACAGATGACACTTGCATAGCAAAGACTTCACGAGCCATTTGTGATAGAATAGGGTACTTACCACAATTGACTTTTCACCAAGATAGAACATCATACTCAATCCCCATCATCACATCTGGATTCTCAACAGCCTCTTGCAGGTATGTAGTCAACTCATCTTTTGTTACTTGAACTCCAATCTCATTTAACACTGCTTTGTACCTTTTATCAATTGTGAAAAGACGAGGAACACTATCTGCTTCACTCACATCTGGCTGAGATGACTGAAAAGGCTGAGACTGAGATGACTGAGATGACTGAGAAGGCTGAGAAGGATGAGATTTAGCATACCGATCACTATACTCCTTGAACATATCAACCAGAAGATTGTAAACCTGGTCATACATCTCTTTATATGTTGGAGTCTCTTCACCATACAACTTGGCAAAACAAATCTTAGCAAAATGCAGCTTCTTACTAGGATCAAATATTGTCCCTATTATCAACATCAAATCATTAGCCACGCCTTGTGCTCCTTATAGACTTCAAGATGATTCCACAAATTTTTAGTCCCTGACTTTGATGGACACTTGTATTCTCTCTTGCAATAGTGGCAGGTACATATATTGCGGTTATTTGGTAGGCTTGTAAAATGAACTCATACACCTGACCTTGGAGTGATTTGCCTCACAGTTTTTGGTTATTCATCTCCATCTTTATGATTCTGTTTTCTTTTTCCCCATTGATTTGCTTCTGGAGTTTGAAACCCTTCTCCTTGGTCATCAAACTCAAATCCATCTGCATCATTATCTCGATCATGTTGATGTGGAGATGATGAATCCATCTGCTAATTATATTAAAAAAAATAAAAGTTAGTGAAAGAAAACACCATGTCACCATCGATCATTGATCACACAAAACAAATGCTCACACAATGTCACAAAACTAATTCAAAGATCCACATGGACATGGATCATAATCTTATACAAAAACAAAATCCATTGATCACACATGAAACATGAAGCTAGACTAAAACAGAACCCAATCAAATGATCAAACTAAAACAATACAAGACATGAAGCTAAACTAAAACCAATTCTGTGTGCAGAACACAGTTCGGATTCAAATGGGAAGAATGAACAACATTGAGCAAACAAGTGAAGAACATGTGATTAGAACAGAAATGGGAAGAACACATATCTATTTTTAGTTAGATAAAGAAACCAAATTAGATATCACTAGACCATTACATAACGTAAAGAAAACCCAATAACAAGTCTCACTTCTTCCGAAGAAGTCAAAACAAATGATGAATAAAGTCAAAACAAATTCTGGGTGCAGAACACATATCTCCGTTTTTAATAATTGATACAAGATGATTTGCAGAACACATGATTGATAATAGCGATAGAACACATAACATTGCAGAACACATGATTTGCAAATCGATCAACCGAACAAACAAATCCAAAAACCCACATAAATTGATACAAGATACAATAGAAATTGAAACAGAGTAGAACTCATAGACAAAATTTGATACAAGATACAACAAAAATAATCACCTGTGAATGTCTCCGTGAAGTCTCAGACGGAGGAGATGAGTAGCAGTTTAGGTTTTCCAGCTTGAAGAATGGGGATTAAATCATGAGAAATAGTGTTTATAGACCTTGTAACTGGAAAACGAACCGGCGGTGAGAGGTAAAAGCAACAAAGCGAAACAAATTTATTCGTTATAGTGAGAGATCGTAGGGATAGGGGTTATGCAAAACAACTCTCAGCTCATCGGGTTTTGATCGGATTTCGGGTACTACCCGATTGGGTTCGGGTATCCGAATTTCAAAAATCCTAAATCTATTCGGGTTTTTTCTTCTTTCCAATACGGATTCGGTACGGATTTTTCGGATCGGATTCGAGGTTCGGGTTTCGTGTGCAGATATTTTCTCCAGGGCTAGATTGTATTTTATAAACGTCAAAATACCATGTGCTTTTTCTTTACATTTTTGAGAGAAAATAAAATAAAACACAACTCTTCTAAAACTTAATTACAACTTATAACTACCACGAACTACTTTTTATAGTAACGTTTTGTACGGATTTTAAAACTTGCTTACTTTTTAGGAAGGCACCTTGTATGTGATCATCTAGAAAGGTGCAAAAATTTTCATTGGTTTATCGTTAGATATGTGTCAAATCATGAAGCTGATGAAGTTCTACTATTAAACGAAGAGGAAAAAAGACTTACCATGAGTTAAGAAGAATCAAACGAACTGACCAAAAACCATTTTTAGAAGCATGATGAGCGTAATTTACACATATATATATATATATATATATATATTATACTAACATGCATGTAGAATTTTATTATATCTATATAATCTAGTTGAAACTTTGTCATAGTAATCTTGCAAACAACATCGATCATTTCATCGGTTTTGTCGAAGTCATCTCAAGATCATCGGAACGCTTGTCCTCCTCAAAATCTCCAATCTGTAAAGGGACCTTGTACCGGTATCCACGAGCACAATACCAGAAATAAACCAGATTAAACACACCCAAAACCGCAATCAGGTAATAGAAGTAATCCAATTTCCCCGCGTTGAGATTCTTGTTAAGCCAATCCGGACGATCATGCCCTCCAGAGAATTTATGAACGAAAGTCACCAGAAAACTACTAAGGTAGTTCGAACCAGCGAAGGATAAAGAGAAGAGAGAGTTAGCAATACTTCTCATGTGCTCCGGAAACTGACTGTTGAAGAACTCTATTTGTCCGATGATATTAAAAGCTTCGCATAGACCCATCAGAATAAGTTGCGGAGAGAGCCAAAACACTGACATTGGAGTCATACCTGTTGGATCTCCAGCACTAATGGAGCGTCTGCGTCTCATACGCTCCACTATGCCCGCAACGATCATAGAAAATATAGCGAAAACGATCCCTGTCCCTATACGTTGGAGGAGTGTGATTCCTGATTTATGGCCGGTGATTCGCCTCATGAACGGGACGAAAACGCGGTCGTAAAAGGGAAGAAAGACGCCTATTGTGAGTAGAGAGATGACAGAGAGTGAACCAGCCGGAATCTCGAAATTAGGACCTAAGTGTCGATCCATTTTCAAAGCTTGAGAGACAGTGAAAGTGCCTTGTGTTGTCATGGCCGCAAGTGAGATTATTCCAGCCGACCAAACAGGAACGATTCGGATCAAACATTTCACTTCTTCCACTTCTTGGACGCTGCATAACCGCCACTTGTCTGCCGGAGCTCCCTCTGGTGTTAGGTCACCTTCTGTTATCACCGCCGCTTTGTCAAGAAACCTAATTGTAAAACAAATCATGTAATCAGTGTCGTTTCAAAATTATCTGTATAGCATGTTCAATAAAAATGACGACTCTTGAATTTAATAAGTGAAAAATATATATACATACTATAAAGTACCTGAATTGGTTACTGCGGTGTAACTTGGATAACACGCTAGATTTGATGGTTGGGTTGTAATAAGTCACAGTGCCGTCATCTTCTGCCGGAACTTTCAGCTTTCGCTTCTTACGAGCTGCCACGACAACTTGAGCAATCCCAGAGAATATACTCCCTTCAGGTTTAACGTAGATATAACGATTCATTCCGGCAAAAAACATAATCACGGCAAGAGCCATGAGTCCGGTAGGGATACTAAAGCCGATAATCCAACTGACTTGGTCCTGGATATACACAACCACGGTCTGTGTAATGAGCAGTACTATTGTAAAAGTCATGTAATACCAGTTGAAGAAACTCGCCACTCCTTTAACCCCTTCCTCAGTTCGTTGGTCAAACTGATCAACCCCAAAAGGGATGCTACAAGGTCGTATCCCTCCACTCCCTATAGAGAGGAAACAGAGTCCCAATAGCAAAACTCCGAACTGGAGCTTGTTCGGACCGGCGCAACTGAGTGGGTCCTTGCTGTTGCATGATGCTGGATGGAGTTGAGGAAGCGATGCTGTGAGTGTGATTGTTATCAGTCCCTGCATATTGTCAACGATATTATTATTAGTCATCATTCATTTTGAAACCGATTCTTCATGAGTAGTGTGATTCTAATAACTTGAAAATGAATTTGATGTACTTGTTATAGTTAAAACTGAAAAAGGCGAACATTATTAATTTTGTGGGACAGATTGAAGTTGTGAGATCAAATACAAAGAAGAAGTATAATATTATAATAAAGTTTCAAATAGTCTTAATTAGGTTTGACTTCATATGATTAATTAGCTTTCAATAGCTGAACTGACAAACGACGTAGTACCTAATATCATTTATTTCTGTTGTAACCTTATATAGTTTTAGTAATATAAGAAGTTAGTAGTAACTTGTAACAGTTTATGTTCCTTATTAACTTTTAAATAATTACAAAAAGGACAAAAAAGTGTAAGAGAAATCAACAAGTTGGATGCAATCATGATTCTAATATAGTGAATGAAAAGGACATTAGAAAAGTAACTATCACTATATACCTAACGTCACTGTGAGATTGACAAAATCTAAACCCCTTTAAGCTAGCTATATCGTCAAGGAACTCAATTATTGGACAATTTCACAGTCTATAATCTATATCGACCACTTGCGTATGTTTTCCTTTTCTACGCACATCTCTTTATCTCTAAGACATAACGCACGTTCTAAACGAAACTCCTTTATTGGGAAAAGTTTCATCAATCAACAAGAGTTGTCTTTGTGAGATGTATATGGTTCTCTTATAATTTTTTTGAATGATATATTACGTGAGCTCAAGTTAAATTACCGACAACGATAAGTGTACTAACAAATTATTATTTTCTTTTTCTTATGATTCACATTATAGACCGACCTTATCGTCCTCGATAGCGTGGTCCCTCACTCCCTCTACAAGTTCATGCGTTTTCTTACGATACAAAAGTAATTTGATATATTTGACAAAAAAATAAATATATAGTAATGTAATAGGTAGAAAATACTATATAAATTGTTAATATAGTTTGTCTTTACGTAGGTCCTTATCATGTCAACGTGCGCGATGAAATAATTTGCCAAGTATCATGTATCTTCGCCACACACACACAACAACACATAAATTGAGTGATAAGCATCTCCAGCGGTACTATTTTGTTGGGTATCTAAAAAAAATGAATAACTTGAGAAAGAATTAGATGCGGGTTCTCCTTAATTTGAGAACTTTTCCGAAACGTATATACCACTTGGCATTATGTAACTGGTTAAATTATTATTCTTAATTTAAATTTAAATAAATAATTGAGTTATTATAATATAAATATATATTAATAGATTATGATCCTCATACTTAACGCTGGAGATGTTCTAATATGATAAGTTTCTAATTAGAGTTGTTATATTTTTTTTGGTTGGCCGCAAGTATTCGAACAGTATACGCTAAAGTACTGACCCATGCTGGCACCACTAGGCCACGAATAGTTGCAGATTTGATGTACGTAAGTGTGCATCTGTAGACACACATTGGATTAAAGTTCAATCAATTAAAGGGATAAATTATACGTACGAGTAGAGTGGCGAACGAGGCGAAAGCAATGGTCTTGAAGCGGCCGACGTAAGTGTCTGAGATGAACGCTCCGACGAGAGGAGTGAGATTAGTGAAACCAGACCAAATAGTAATGACATTTGAAGCGTCGACTTGTTCTAGGTGGAACACTTTGGTTAGATAAACCATAAAGTTTGCCAACAACCCTATCGTCCCCAGTCTCTCCAGCGTTTCATTACCTGTTTCGACACATTTTATTAGAACTCCTTATTGAATGATGTTTTTACTTAATACAGCAATTATTAGAACAACAATAGTTTTAGTCATCCTTTGTTATAAGATTAATCAGAGGAAACCAATAATATTTTTAAGATTAAAAATGTAAAACAAAAATTTAGTTAAATATAACTTTTTTTATTTTAAATGCAAATTTCTCCCGTTTCCGTTATAAAAGTAGTCAGATGGACGAGTGTCAAACAAATTGGACGACGGTTACAAGAATAAAATACGATCTAAATTAATGCTTCGTAAAAGAACCAATTTTTTTTTTTTTTTTTTTATAGAATCTCTTCCTGATCGGGTTGAAAAGACCAACCAAAACGAGAATCATGAAACGGCCAATTATATCAATATACTCACTAGGTTTTAGAACTATATGGAAATTGAGGAAAGGTCAAGGAGTTGGTAAACTAAAACATAAATTATGTTTATGAATAAAATACCTAAAATGAACGATATGGCTCTCCATCCTCCAGGCTTTTTCTCAACCTTCTGGCCATCCAAAACAGTTCCCGGCGAACTTTTCTGATTGGACGGATCAACGACATCCAACTCCAACGGTGACGATTTGGAGAAACTACCGGACGGTTGTGGCAAAGAAGAACCGTCTTCTTTTCTATCCTCCAAAACCATCTCTAAGATGTTACTACACTTGGAATATATATACTCACTTCGATTTTGGGGTGGATTTAATGTTGTGAAATCAATCAATGTAACCACATGAAATGATTGATAAATGCAGTGGGCACAACATACACACAAACTTTCTCTCTGTTAGAAGTTCTTTTGGGTGTAGTGAATAATTTGTGGGAGTAAGTATATATAAGCAAGTAAGTAGATATTATATGGTGGGTGTGGGTGAATTGGAATGACGTTCGCCACTAGTAAGTTAGAAGCGAAAAAAAATAAGACAAATTTAGTAAAGGAAAAATATTTTAATACATAAATTTTTGAATTTAGGCCAAACTAGTAATAAACTTTGTAGGAGATTATTTAATACATCGAGTTTTGTTGACTATTCATTTAAAACATCAAATATTATTGATCAAGCCACAATACACATGTCGTTAAATGAGATAACTGAGCACCTAACGATCTTGACTCTTCCATTTAAAGGCATGTTATTTGTGGTTTCATCAACGATATTCGGTGTTTTAAACGGCTAGTCAATAGAACTTGACGTATTACATGGTCTCACACAAAGTTCATGATTTTCGTGGCCTAAATTTAAAAGTTGATGTATTTAATTGCATTATATCTAACTTGAATAGTTTAATTACTTATTAAACAAATAATAATGACTAATTACAGAATTAGTTAGTCAAATATCCAAAATCAAAGTCATCCTATACTCTTCAAAAACTTGAATAAAAAATATAGCAAATATCATGTTTTAAAGATAAATACACATAAAATTCACATCAACACATGGTTGAATTGTGAAATATGTCAATGAAAATGTAATTATGGAATTTGATCATATGTATATTATTTTTGTTTGTTAATAGACAAATAAAATTTACCACAGTGGTTTCCATAGTATTTTACAAAAGTAAATATAATTTTTAATCATCTTTTATTTTCAGAAAACATAAGAAAGCAATACATCATCAAATTTTACAAATCACCAAAGAAGATATAGGAATGTATATTAATTACATATATAGAAGATTATATATTTTTTTGGAAAATAATATCCACGTCACGTCATGAATTATATTCATGAAAATTTCTCAAGTTTAAAAAATCTCCAACTCAATTGATGTAAACAAATACAATATATTTTTTCAACTCTAACCAAACATATTATTGCAAAGGATATTTTCTGCACATGTTCAAATGATATTAAACTGTATAATAGTCAAATTAAGCTTGATTTTATAGTATAGAGAGATAAAGCAAAGAGTGTTGAGTAATGTGAACCAAAATAAATAAATCAAAATGCAAATTTTTTTTTTACTTACGCATAATTTGATTAAAGTCTTTTAGTCTTCATATTGAGCACCAAAAATTATTAAATTCTCTAATTTTGGTTAAATACATGAACTTTCAAATTTAGACCAAAAAATCATAAACTTCGTGAGAGGCCATTTAATACGTCAAATTCTGTTGACTATCAGTTTAAAATATCAAATATTAGTGATGAAGCCAAAAACAACATACCATTAAACGGTAAAGTAACAACTGTTAGTTGTTAAATTATCTTATTTAACAATATGTGTATTTTGATTTGGTCAACGATATTTGATGTTTTAAATGATTAGTTCACAGAACTTGATGTATTAAATGGTCTTTTCCAAAGTTCATCGTTTTTTTGGCCAAAATTTGAATGATCATGTATCAAATGACATTTTTCTAAATTTAGTAATATGTTTTTTTTTTTCTGTGACACCATGTTTTTTTTCCTTAGGCTGTCCGTAATTTTATTGTTTTGCTCCACCTTCCACGTATCGTCAACCTTTCCATGTCTCATACAATTTTTTGAAATATATATATATATATATATATATATATATATATTTTTTTTTTTTTGAAAAAGAATGTCTCATACATTTGTTACGGTAAAATACGATGTAAATTAATGAACCATCGGTTAGAGTACATTTGCATCGTAAGGGTTGTCATTTGTTAGGCTCTTGATAATCATCGGTTCGATGATATTACTCCTCATGCGGATTTATGTGTGTTGTCGATCATATATATGGAGTATGGTGGATGATGGGTGTGAATAAGACAATCTTATTTTTACCTAAACATTATACAATATCTCATAATAATATTATTAAAGCATATTTTAATTTCTTTTATTTTTCTTAAACGAAGCGAGATTTGGATCTCTATTTTCTGTTAGTTATTCAGTTGACATAGTCCTATCCAAACTTTTGGAACCTTTGAAATATTTTAAATTGTTTTTCATTTTATACGATTTTGGACTTGTAGTAATAGTTTTTTTCAAAGTTTCATTTTAATTATTAATTAATTTGTAATCAGTAATAAGAGGAAGATCTGCTTTGGACAATTAACCTAAGTCACAAAACTTGGAAGTTCCAATTTGTCAAATTATCGGTCGCTCACTGAGAGCAGATTATATATAGCGAGCCAAGTCAAAACCAGGATTTTTGAAGTATCGTGTTTAAATCAGGTTCTATTCTACACACGGGCCACGGGGCCAATAGTGCGGATTTGAACTAATGGAAAGAGAAGATAAGATAATGTCCAAAGGAATCTATCATGCACTGTAGTCACAAAGGGTAGAAGCACTAGCTAGCTCTTTTCACCCAGGAATTGGAGAGCCTCAACGTTCTCCGACGGACAAAACCCGTTGGAGGTATTTAGACTCCGAGCAAAATTGTTGAAATTCAAATACTAAATCGAAATTTCATTCTTTCTTGTAGTAAAAAAACATTGATAAACCACAAAACATTCTTATTATATAAAAAAAAAATCACTTACAATAATTTTCTATATATTAAAAAAGTACTTGAAACACAGTTTTCCTAGCACACATATGTTTACTGTTAAAATTTTAAGTAATATATATGCCAACAAAAGTGAAAAGATTTCACAAGAAATCAAATGAAAATAAATAAAAGCATTATTGTTTGTTGAGGTAAGCTTTTATCGATAGATATTCAAAGACTGGATGTTATGTTAGAAGGAAAGATTAAACTTGTAAAACTCAAATTGAAACACAAATAGAAAATCGGTGAGTCAAGACAGAAACAGATAGAGAAATACGAAATGATGAGGTAACCTTCTATCGCCTTTTAGGCAAAACGCAAGTGCCTAACACTGTCGCATGCGCGAACCATAAGATATCTTCGCTAACCCGCCTTGTCTTTTCTTCTTTATTAGTTCTATTTTGTTTGGACCTTGAAGTGGGATCCGCACCATATCACCGTTCGATTATGTGCTCAGATCTTTAGCACCGTTAATTCGATCATCTTATCAACATATGCGCGTCTTCACTCTTCACCATTCTCTATGGTCAAATGAAATGAACCTTGGACTGACGCCTAAGGTTTGGACCGCTTTTAATATAACCTGTCTCAATATGCTGAGCTGTTTGTAGTGCGGGTCACTATCAAATATGTGCATTTTTAATGGTCACGGTCGAATAACGAAAAATGTATATGGTGTTTGATAGATAACTCCATCTCTTAGAAAGGTCACAATTCTCTATATTGTATTAGGGAGGGTCATATCTACCGACTTCATATGGTTAGATTTAAAGAGATTTTTTTTTTGATATCTTCTTACAAAGTATACCATAATTACTAACTAAAGCAAAAGCATGTTAAATGTGGGAATACATTTTTGACCCTGTTGAAAGACACAACTATTAATAATTTCTTATATTACTATCTCGAGTATGTTATCTGAAAACACTTGTACTTTCAAAATATAAAATTATAGTATCAAGTTTGTAGTGAATTCATTTAGGCCTAAGACAAATTATAAAACTAAAGATTACGCTAACCTTAAAACGATTAGAAGAAAAATAGAAAGTTGAAGATTCTATGAAAGGGAGAATTTTCTGTAACTTTCAGAATGGAGAGCTACGTACAAGCCTAAGAATTTGAGAAGTAAAAGGTAAGAGTAATCATCAATGACTATGAGACACCTTCGTTGACTTGTATTCTGTTTCGAGTGTGTACAAGACCATGACAAGGATCGGTAGACCATCGTATTTTGCATTCCCATTTGCACGCTAGTGACTAATTTCAAAATACATTAAACACACTGATCACATCATATTGATTTCATTTTGACATTTTCCACCTGTTTTGAGTTGTTATTCTTTAGTATTATTTAGGTATTTTTTTATTATTTCTTTTTTTGGGGTCTGTAAATATAGGGTTATCTATTAAAAAAAAAATTGAGTGACTCCTGTAATTTTAACGCCTGTATAATTTTTAACGGTCACTGTTCGATTTGTTCTTTCTCCGTGGGTCTCCTTGCTGATATTTCTCAAAAGAGCTGGCAAAATACATGTGACTGCAAAGGTTTTTGTTAAAGTAAAGGTTTTTGAGAATTTTTGTTTCCTATTTAATACTTACAAGTTAATGTTATAGCTTTAGTCTCAATACCGGCAACAAGGATCCATAAATTGATTTGAGGTTTCCTTGATCTCATTAATTCGGTTTAGAGTTGGTTTTTAGGCGGTCTGACAATATCGGTTTAGATCGTAAATTAATTAAACCCGATTTAAGTGAAAATACAGTATGTGAAAACTTTGAATTCAAGACATTAAATGAAAAGGTTTTTTTCGGAGACATCTATGATCTACCACGAGGTCACAGAATGGAATTTATCTGATACAGTACAATAATTCTCACAGAAAAATAAATAATTATACTATTAGTAAATTATGAACGGAATTAGAGTTAGAAACATATGCATGTGATCAGTTGTGCAGGTAGACAAACATATAGGGTTTCTGGGTTTGATCAAATGCCCACCAAGGTTTGAATATTCCACAATCTTTTGTTGATGTCGAGTAATCGGTACTCCAATTATTGAAGTAATGAATTTTTTCCCTGGTTAATATGAATGGACAACTAAGTAAAACACATCATCCAAAGTCAAAATTTACTTGAAAGGAAATATGAAAATTTAGACAGCTACACCCATTCGTATATTATCTTGAAATAAGATTGTTATTTATTGTAATGCATCAAATAATGAAAAAAAAAGTTTGAAAAACAAAATTTTAAAAATATATAGAAGATCATTCGAACTTTTAAAAATTGAGAAATATATATATATATATATATATATATATATATATATATATATATATATATTTTATGTTTCATTGTCTACACCGAATAGATGATTTTTTTTTTTAATTGGAGACGGAAGAAAAAAGTTTTGGTACTGAAACACGGAAATTTGAGAAAAAAGGAATTATAGATACATGAGAAATATAATAATAAAGAAGTGAAGATGAAAATTTTCGAAAAGAAGATCTTATCATTTTCTTTTCAGGACTATGAATATTAGGAATTCCTAAATTTACAACATGTAAACGTATGTCAATAATCACTGTGGATTATTAAAATGTCACGAGTCACAATATATACAACTGAGGGCACTCATATACTATAATTAATTAATTATAATCAAAGGTGTTCGAAGTAAATAAAAATACAACACAGACACTCACATATATATATATATATATATAAATACAGAATTAGAAAATCTTAAATTTTGTAAAATGTTAAACTATTTATAAACTTTTAAAATGTCATGTGTACACACAGTGTTCATAATATAATTTATGACATGGTTCTGTAACGATATCTTCGAGCACACCAAAAGAAGAAGATGAGATTAAGAGTGCTTAAAGCAGCAATAAAGTAATAGAAATAATCCAACTTGCTTGTGTCAATATCTTCCGTTAGCCAACTCTGTCGTCCTCCACGAGCAGTGAAACTATGAACAATGCTCACCATCGCACTGCTTAGATAACTGGCTAGAGACAAACCTAAGTAAAGCAACGAGTTCCCTATGCTTCTCATGTTGATTGGAACTTGTTTGTTGAAGAATTCAGTGAGACCAACAATGGTGAAGACTTGATAAAACCCCATCAGTACTTGCTGCGGTGTTAGCCAGAAAACCGATATGTTCACCCCGGTAAGCGATAAATCTCTTCTCTTTCGTTCCACAATAGCGGATATAAACATCGTCAAGATGGAGAACAAATTTCCAATGCCAACTTTTTGGAGTAAAGAGATGCCTCCTTCTTGCTTTGTAATGTTTTCAATGTGTCGGACCAAAACGGTTTCATAGAAGGGAAGCCAAATGCCTATGGTTAATAATGATATGACTGTTATCGAAGCAGGAGGGATTAGGTAAGAAGTGCCGGGAAATTGGACGTCCATTTTTAGCGCTTGTGAGACTGTAAAAGTTTGTTGTTGGTTCATAGCCAAGAATCCTATAATGCTTGAAGCAAATATTGGAATAATGCTGATGATAGATTTTATATCCTCTATCTGCCTCACCGTGCAGATTCTCCACTCTTCATTTCCAGCTTCATCGTTGCTCATCACTATTACAGCTTTGTTCAAGAATCTGGAACCAAATTAAATACAAAAATCAGAGTTTAATAATCACATTTATTTGCATTTTGATACCTAAACGTACGTATCTCACTATCTCCATTTCATTATTAGTACTTTTACTCAACAATTTTATCTCTATCCAAATTAAAAAAAAATTTGGGAGTTATTAAATTTTGCACTGCCAATTCATTAAAAAAAAAAATTATGAAACAAAAATAATGTTTTATAACAATATTCTTTTACTAAAAAACATATGCTAAAAATTCTCTTATATCCTTGCAAAATCAAGTTTATCTCTTGATATTTTGCTTAATTATTTCTTCAATTATGACTTGAACAAAATGCCAACAAAGAAAATATTAAGACAAAAAATAATATGAAACGAAGAGAGTAATAAACTGTTACCTGAATTGGTCAGTGAGTACGAGTTTGTTTGATTGTACATCTGTCTCTAGTAACGGTCGATAATAGTCAGTCTCCGAGGGAGACCGTTCATTGCGTTTCTTATAAGCAGCCACAAGAACCTTGAAGATCCCAGAGAACACACTACCTTCGGGTTTAACAAAGACATAAAACCGAGTGCCCACAAAAAGCAGAACAAGGGCAAACAAATTGAGAACTGTCGGAATTGCGAATCCAATGGCCCAACTGATGTTGTTCTGTACGTACAACACAAGAGTCATTGAAATTAGCTGTACAATTGTATGAGTTGTATAGTACCAGCTGAAGAAGCTTCTACTTCCTTCTCTGCCTTCTTCAGTCGAATCATCGAACTGATCGAGACTAAAAGGAATACTACACGAGCGGATCCCTCCTGTTCCGACTGATAACAAGAAAAGCCCTGAGAGTAAAACGTATAACTGCGAAGAGCTGTAACGTATACATTTGCCGGTGATTTGATCGGCAGTGCAAGGTGGTGGTCGTAGATTAGGGATCAGAGACGTGAACGTCAACACCAACATGCCCTGTTCAATTTTTAACTCTTGTCACCTTCCAAACATTACAAACAAAAATATGGTCCCTTAATCCGTATGAAACATTACATGTGAAAAAAGAAAAGAGCAAACTGAATTATTTTTTTAAAAAAATTTTAAAACAATATTTGCAAAGTGTAAAAGCAAACCGAATGCTAAAAATGGGTTCATGGAAAATGAATTCACAAGAAATGTAAAAGCAAATGCAAACGTAAACCAAACAACTGAGATCATCTGACATATCACATGAAGTATCAAACATCAATTAAAAAAGTTGATTGAAAACTGTGTTACGGAAAATAAGAGAAAAGCTTTATTACCAACAACTCAGCGATGGAACCAAAGACAATGGTATTAAATTTTCCGGCGTATGAGTCGGAGATGAAAGCTCCGATGATAGGAGAAAAGTTGGTGAGAGCAGACCAAGTGTTGATTAGAGTTGCAGCTTGGACTTGGTCCATATGATATTCTCTTACCATATACACCATAAAATTTGCCATTAATCCAAATGTCGCAAGCCTCTCCAATGTCTCATTCCCTACATCATCAATGTGATGTCTTAAGCTAGCCGTATGTATCTTATAATTACAATAGCAGTAAACAGATATGTAAATTTGGACAGTGGTTATAATTACCTATGATATAAGGCATCGCTTTCCAACCAAGAGGCTTCCTTTGTCTCATCGTTGAATCCGAAGAAATTGTCCCTCCCTCATTATCCATGGCTTTTTTAAAACTCTTCTAGTAGTCCTCTTTTTTGTTGTTGTTTGTATTGATGTAGATGCGTTCATGTTCTAACAGATGTAAAGAGAAGTCTTTATATACATAGAACAACTAAGACAAGAAGACATGGAGATACGAGAGAATATTTGAACAATTTTCTTTCCAAAATGACTAAATGAAAAAAATAAAGATAAGTGCAAATTTTTTAAACCAGTCAAATCAAGCTATGTGTCTAACAAGATCTGTTTAATAAATAAAATAAAGTCTTGAAATAAATTTAGCAGGATGCACTATTACATTTAGCAAAAGTGGTGGAGACAAATTAATTAAAAGTTACAATTAAAAAAAAAAGAATTAGGAAAAAAATACTGAGAAAAAGTAAATATTAGGAAAAACTAGAATTATACATTTTATCATGCATTTTTTTTAATTAAAAAAAAGGAACATGTAAGCCTTTTTCTTATCCCTTGATTAGTTGATATCTAATATATTAAATAAACTAGATTATGATCCGCGGGGTAAGTTTTTTATTTTTTATTTTTTTGTTAATGTACCATTTCAATACTAATTTTGCTAATATACTTTTTTGTTAATTTTAATTATTTAATATATAAATTGTGCCATAACGCACAATAATTTTTGTTTACTACAATTTAATTAATCAGTTTGATTCGACATATTTTATATTGGTGTTGTTAAAACATTAAAATGAGGATTTAACCCATATTGAAATATTATATTACTGATAGTTTATTCTTAGTATTATTAATTCAATCCTGTAATGTCATATAACCCGTCATAGAATACAACTCGTTTGTGTAATTTTGAAAATTTAATATGTTTAAATATTTATAAATTTAAAATTTTGATTAAGTTTAGATATATCAGTTATAAATTCTAAACTTCTTAAAAATTTATAATTTATTATATAGAGTAAATTTACTATATATGTATGTTGAACACATACTTTTTATATTAATTGAGTAATATATGTTTGTTTTAAAAAATTCAAATCACAATATATGCAGTAAAAATATACCTTTTTTATTAACTTCATGTATTATATGAAGATTCTCTACATTTAAATTATAAAATAAAAAAGAGATGATAGGAGATTTTTTTTTAATCTTGAATAAATCTTCTAAATAGCTATATTAATTATAGAACATTATGTATGTGAATATATGAATATTTAAAGTACTTTAATTGTGTTTGGTTATAAGGATAGTAGAGAAAGTTAAATAAACTTGTTTGGATATGAATATAAGCATTAAATAGCATTCAATGTAAAAACTTTCCAAAAAATATTTTTGAGCAAAAACTGCTGCAAAAATACTAGTATAGATAGTCGAAAGAGCTCACAGCCAATCTCACAAAAATTGACCTCCCTTGCCCTTAATGAAAAATGCCCTTTTAAAAAATTCGGACAAGCTTTTTTCGTCTATTTAGGTTGCTGAAACGCACTACATTCATCCTCATACTTAAGATTACTCATTTTTCATTAATGAGATTCAAATCTGAACCTTTTTATCCTTATGATTAATCTAATTTTTTTTTAAAAAAATTAAATTTCTTAATTATATGATTTATAAAATCATAAAAACGTGATTTTTTAAAAAAATGTCCCTAAAATTTAATATTAATGGGCTATATTGGAAAATCAAACCAAAATATACCGACCTATTCGAAACCCTAACCATTCTTCATATAATTCGAAATCTTAATAAGAGAAAAAAAAAACCCAAAATTATTATCATGTTCTCAAATTTATATGTGTATTATAGTCTTGATGATCTTTTATATTAATTGTTCTTCATATTCGTCTTCTAATTATTCAGATCCTCTTTCTGTACTATTTGTTTGGAACGCAAGATCAAGCATTAGCAAAAATTTGTGTATGGTTTCCTTACTTCTTATATTATATCTAATATATATGTTTCTTGGATTTATTTATAGTTTTGTATAAACAAATTAGACTACTTCTTATGTTTCAGGTGAGTTAGTAGGTGGTTGTGCATGGGGAGAAAAATAGGTATTTGATATGTTTTGTACACCTAATACTTATTTCCTTAATACCTTGATGATGATAAATTTAAAGCCTCATGTTTATAGTTGCAGGAAAACTTCTGAAGATACTAAAATTAATAAGGGATGACTGGTAATTTTCATAGTTAACTATTCTATCGCCGTTATTGAATTTATTGATGTGTTTGTGGCTTTAATAAAAGAAATAATTACTCAGATGTACTCCAAAAGTTGGTTTATTCCTAATAGCTAACAATTTTCTAAAAATTGCTTAGATATTTAGTGTTCTGAGTCTAATTACAATTTACCCCTTGAATTTATTTTTTTATTTTTAATTCTAAAAATATTAAAAAAAAATACACATCAACAAACGATTCCACGTCATTATTGACAGGGAACGTCTGATTTATATTATTTCACGGCTGAGTTATAATATTCAAGGGAAGACGAAAGTTCTCATAGATTAATATGAAAGCTGAGTTATAATGCTTCGTGGCTGACTTATTAGCTGTTTCATCTTTCCTCGCGTTCAATCCGTAATCATCGAGAACAAGCTTCACAAGCTTGTCGTGCGGTGTTTTTTCCGCATCTATCTGCACAACTCTACACCCTCTATCATCGGTGTTAAATACATATTTGTGTTTCTTTACCCAGTTACCATAAACAACAATTAACGGAACTAGATCCATGAAAGAAAATGAAGAAGAATGAGAAAAATTAAGAAGTGAAGAACAAGGTAAAGTATAAGGTGAAGAAGAAGGTAAAAAACTTCACTTTTGATCCAGGTGAAGAAGATGGAAATCGAAGGAACGACGATTCGTATTTCCGGAGAAGATGATGACATGTGTGACAACCCGTCCCGCGGACTCCACTAGCCCACTGCTAACTGCCCCAACGGACTCTAAGCTGGCCCTGCAGGGCATCGATCCTAACCCCTCACTATGGATATCCCAATCGATCAGTAGGTTATTGGTGCGCCAGGCGTTCCTCGAACCCTGGTCCACACCCTTTAACAACCTTCCCACAAGACAAGTTGCCACCAATTGAGCTGCACCAATAACCTACTGGTGGATTTGGATATCCACAGTGATGGGTTAGGATCGATGCCCTGCAGAGTCGATAGGGGCAGCTAGCGGTGGACTAGTGGGGTCCACGGATGGGTTGTTACAACATGGAATGCTAACATGGATGATGCGTCCGAAGTGGCAAGTCACTCACCAAATAAACTATAACTCAGCCACTAATTAAATCAGCCATCAAATAAATTATAACTCAGTCACAACATGAATAACATTACAATAATTAAAAAGCAAAAAAATGGCTGCCAAATTCAGCCGCTTAATCAACTAAAAATATGTAACTCAGCCATATCGTTAAATAAGTCAGCCGTAACTGAATGATATTCTAGTAATTAATTTTTTGCTACTAAGTCAACCGTAAAATGGCTGAGTTGTACAATAACTCAGCTTATCATAGCTGAGTTATTGTTTTTAACCATAACTCAGCCGTAACGGCATCTCATAAGTCAACCGTAACGGCATCTCATAAGTCAGCCGTAACGGCATCTCATAAGTCAGCCGTAACGGCATCTCATAAGTCAGCCGTGTTTCATAACTCAGCCAGTCGGAAAAAGTTAATTCAGTCGTGTCGTAGTGATAACTCAGCCAAAATTTTCACAACTCAACCATTGGGTGAAAACTCAGCCGTAAGAAAAATCAGCCAGATTTCACCAAGTCAGTTGTAACGCTTAGTTGAGTTATACTCTAAGTCAGCCGTCCGCTCTTACTCAAATATTTTTTTCATAAATCAGCCGCAACATACCTATAACTCAGCCGTCATTACCTTTGTAAAAGCATTACGACTGAATTATTTAATACACGTCAGCGATTTCTGACGTGACAATGACGTTTTTGTAGTTACGTTTTTTCCGGTAACATAAACCAAGGACACGCTGGACATTTTGAAAATCTAGTAATAAATAAAAAATTTGTTGATTCTAGTAATATTATCTAAATTGGAGTATATATGTGTAAATCTCCCTTAATAAAAAAATATCAACTAATAGGTAGAGGTAGCTAGGACTATCCCTTGGTTATTTTTAATTGCGTGATTTATGAAACAACATCTCCGATTTTGAGGGCGTGGGGGTCAAGCACAAGACACCTATATAAAAAAGCCCACATTTCCCCAAAAGACCTATATAAGAAAAGCCCACATTTCCCCAAAAAACCCTATCCTTTCTACAGATTCATAATGGGTCGCAGAAGCTTCGGTGGTAAATCCTCATATTCACTACGTTTCCAAATTTATTCTTGATTTTGCAATTTTTTTTTTGTTTTGTTTTGTTAAATATTCTTTTTTTGTTGTTGCTATTTTATACAATTTCGCTTCGTTTTGATAAGAATCTGCGTCCTTGTGTTTAAATCTACCTCTCTCTTTTGCATTTGATTGAACTGAGATTTTTAATCTAGCTTAAAAAACCAGAGAGTCCCACTAATACGGTCAAAGAAAACGGATCATTTTTTTTCTATCAGAAGAACCAATCAAATAAATTTTTTCATTATATCCTTTCCTCAAATCGTTCTATTTCATCTTAAGTAATTCATAACCCTAATTCCTGTTGAATCCTATTACAGTAGCTAGTTATTTGTTTTAAGTAATTCGATTACCCTTGTGATTGCAGGACGTAGATCGTATTCAACTGGAAAAAAATGGTCTAAATGGTCATCTAAGAAATCGTATCCTAAGCCTGGTAAAAAAAAACACTTGCTCAGTCACATTATATATGATCTCTAATGCTTACTTTGTGTGCAGCTAAAACTGAAGATGAGAAAACACCTCCTTCTGAAAAAAATACTCATGTTGTATCCAACTCTGGAGGCTTTGGGTCATCCATTGCTGATGGTATAGTCTGAATTAATTAAATAAAAGTGAATTATCTTTTGTATTTGATCTATTTGTTTTCAATTTAATTAGTTGATTTCTTGGGGGAAACTAGGTTTTCATTGGGGAATTGGAAATGTGATGGGACACAGATTTTTTGAAGCCATTTTTGGTCCTCGTACCGTTAGACAAGAAATAGTAGTACCAGATGAAAAAGTTAAAGAAGTTGCTATTGTTTCTGCCGAGGATGATAACGAAAAATTCAAGGACTATACTGAAATTTCATTTTTAAACATGCGGTATCAGCTATAATGCATTTCAAGACATAAGACTCACAAAACCCCCATCATTTTTAGTATTACTATACGTATAATCTTTTTTGATGGAGGTCTTCCTTAATTGTTTGATCATTTACAAAATTCTTTGTTTAATGTATTTTATTTCTTTGATGATATTGCAGTGTTTGAATGTTGAAGGGAATAATCTAAGAAAATGCCACTTCTTCATGGATTCGCTGTTCGAGTGCAGGAGGAATTCGAGTTCCTTCAACTTCTAAGTTCGTCTTTCTTTATGAGTGTTTTTTTATCGAATAAAACATGAACCAAGAAACAACACTCTTATTTGGTTTATGATGTTTGCTAGCTTTTTCTTGGATGATTAATCTCCAAGTCTATGAATTATGTCGTATGTTTCGGATTTAAAATAAAGTCTTTATTTTGTGCCTTGCCACGAAATCTTTCATTGGTTTCAAACTTTCAGTGATCAAACCAGAAAAACAAATATTCTCAGATTTATCCTTGAAGTCCAGTGAAAATATTACTCGGAGATTTTGATAATTATGAGTGGTTTTTGGCTTCGGCTAGGGTAGAAAAAATCAGTAAACCAAAATTACGTCGTAACTTTTGCGTTGGGCCTGTTTTGATACGGCCCATATTGGTTGGATTTCGGCCATAACGCATTCATAGTTAAATAATTTTTTTTTTAACTATCAGCTTAAAAGACGAAAGAATCGTAACAGAGAGATAGGTATTTTCGTGAAATTTTATTGGGATATGGAGAACCTGAGATCGACCGAGATCGACGGTCGAGATGACAAACCCAAGAATATGTAAATTATGAAGATTGAGAAGAATTTAGAATATATAGTTTAGGAATATTTACATTTATCTAAATATATTATTTACATTTACATTATTTTAGTTTAGGAAATCTCGTGTATATATAAGAGAACATAAGTTGTAACATTATAATCATGAGAGTATAATACAATTCTTCCTCTAACACATTATGTGTCTTTACTCTCATCAAATCTATCATGGTATCAGAGCCTATACACGCTGGCCCGTTAACTAGTCCGGCCCGGATAGAGGCTCGATCACCCCATTAATTGATGGTCCAAAGGAAGGCCCAATTCCATCGAGATAGCTAAAAAAAGAGAGCATTATCTCGAGGGGGAGTGATGGATTCTGTTGAGACTAATGGCTAAAAGAGTCATCATCTCGAGGGGACGTGTGGAGAAAAGATCCCACATCTGATAGATGTAAAGGGACTTGAGTAATATATAAATGGTTAGGGCCTCTACACTCATTGCCAATTGGTTTTGAGTTGTAAACTCATATCAAACTCTAATTTAACATGGTATTAGAGCCAAAATCCTTGTAGTGGTTTATGGTTCTGTTACGTTATCTTCCGCAAAAAGAAAAGAAAAAAAAAATTCTGTTTCGTCTCTTCTTTTATTTTGACCTTCCTCCATCGCTTCTTCTTTTAACGTTAGAATCTTTCTTTCTTTTTGTTCTAATTGTTGGTAATGAGATTTTTCCAAACTCCATCGACTATTTAAAAAAAAAAAAAGAAAAAAAAAATTCTGGAATGTGGGCTTCAAACACGTGAGTGTGTTGTCTTGTGTGGCCATGATTTGGCTGGTGGTGGTGACTATGAATATCAACCAAGACGTCCAGTGGTGTTCGGCCTGTTGGCCAAGTGAAAAAAAAAGAAAAGAAAAGAAAGAACGGTGTTTGTCTCTTGTATAAGAGATTTGGGCATAATAGCATGTGTTTGTGCTACTTTACCTATCGTCATGTGGTTTCTTTGTTTTACTTTGACGGAGCCACGAGATGACTTCGACGGATACGATGTTGATCCGGCGATGATGAATTCGAATTCGACCATGACTACACAAGTTAATTTCTTCATGAATAAGGAGTTCGAAGAAAGATCAAAACTTGTGATTTTAAATCAATGGAGATTGACTCTATGGCTGAGTATAACTGCCACAAAGATGACTCTACGGCCGAGTATAAACGCCGTTGATGACCCTACGATCGGGTATAAACGTCGATGACCTAACGGCTGGGTATTGTAGCTGCATTGAACCCTACCACCGGGTATAAACGTCGATGATGACCCGACGGCCGGGTATAAACCGTTATTTTGAAGACTTGTCCAATCCCACCCGTGTTACCATACATGAGCTTGCCGGGAGTATTGGAATATGGAGAACTGGAGATCGACCGAGATCGACGGTCGAGATGACAAACCCAAGAATATGTAAATTATGAAGATTGAGAAGAATCTAGAATATATAGTTTATGAATATTTACATTTATCTAAATATATTATTTACATTTACATTATCTTAATTTAGGAAATCTCTTATATATATAAAAGAACATAAGTTGTAACATTATAATCATGAGAGTCTAATACAATTCTTGCTCTAACACATTATGTGTCTTTACTCTCATCAAATCTATCAAATTTCATTGATTGTCAAAAAAAAAATCTATCAAATTTCATTTATGTTTGTTAAATTACAACTGATTTATTACACTTAAAAAATCGAAAGTCATAATAGAAAAAGTAACAATTAAAATATTAAATTGTTATTGTAAGGTGTGTGTGCGCGTGACATATATGCTTATGTAAGGTTTTGTATTCTAGATGTTGTGCTTGTGTGTAAAATTTGTTTACAATTATGATTTTGATGTTTTGTATTTTCTTTGTGATTATGTACGTGCAATGTTTTGTCTGTGATTTTGATGCTTGTATTTCATTTTGTGTTATTATAATTTTGTTATTTTGTATTGTGTTGTGTGATATTTTTTCTATGTTTTTGTTGCTATTAGTAATTAATTTGATTTTCAATAAACAAATCCCATGTTGAAAATAGTTTAATATTAAATATGATAGAAAAAATAAGATTTAGCTTGTCATTCTTCTATATTTTAGATGAATTACTATATTTTATTTTATTTAGAGTCCCATGATCCTCGGAATTTATCAAATTTAACAGACAATTCTTAAACATACGAATAGAGTGTGAATCACTTCCATTGCCTGAGAATGAATCCATCTTCGAATGATACTCCGATGGAATGAATTGCTGGCGAAGAGACAGTGACTCATATAGGCATTAGAAGGATCATCCTTGATGTGATGGCCTTCAATAGGTGTTCAACGTTTTTTTTTCTGACCATCATGGTGGTGTCATGGTTTCTCTCTTCGTTCTTAAACTCGTTCTTCTTTTTTGAATCTTGATGTTGTTGTTCTTGTCTAATTAAGTGATTGTATGGGGTATTACAATTATTTTTTTGGGCAAAAGGGTATTACTATAAATTAAAAAAAAAAATTAAAAAATGGGAAAAAACTTAGAATAGCTTTGAACTTAGAAGTGGAAGATAAATTGCGGAATTTTCATGAACAAAAACTTAATATAGGTTTGTTGGAGAATGCTTTGCAATGTCTAGGAGAATTGCACTCTACAAATATAGTTAGTTGTGAGGAATTTGCATCCAATGCATATAGCCAAGAAAAATAAAACAAATCAAAGCGAAAATTGGTTACCACAATTTGCATACATGTTGTTGTGATATCATCTACGTACTTTTATCTAGTATGTTTCAAACTCTCGAGTACTAGACAATTATCTTTCACATCAATATAATATAAAATTCAACAGAGAATAACAAATAAATAATGTATAAAGTGATGAGAGATCTCTGATCCATAATTAGATATTCAGCTTTGATATTCGATTATGATAGTCAGATTTAACCATTCATACCAAACAATAATTACCCTGGACGGAGGAACGCCGACCAGTATCATCATTTAATATGTTTTACTGATAAATGTACTAATCTAGAACAACATGGAGTTGATTAAGAAAATAAATTGATGTGATCAGATCTATACAAAGACTTTAAATTATTAATCTTATTAACACCAATAAGACGAAAGAATTTACACAATTTTTTTTGGTCACCGAAGATTAGTTTAGTCGATTGATAATTGAAAGTTCAAGAAAAGGAAAATATTAAAGCCTTTTGGAAATAATGTGATTTGGAATGTAGCTTAAATGAATGATTTAATCAAATGCATTACCCCAAAAACTAAAGGGGGTTTATTCAAACTAAAAGGGGGTTTTCACTTTTAAATCCCACATAAAATCACGATATTTGAATTTCTATTTTTTCACTAAATAAAAACTTCAAAATCATTAAAAATAAAATACACAATCTGTTTTCAATAACATTAGATTTTGAAATAAACTTTTAATTCATTAGTTCAATAACATTGGATTATATTAAAGTTTTTCAAATTCAGATTGAATAACATAAAATTTGTAAATTTTTTACAAATCATTTAAAATACTAATTTGAATACACCATTCTAGGTTTCTCATGATCGGCGGAGGGAGGGTTACGCTTGAGTGGTTTAGTATGTAACTCACAATTAAATCCTAATATATTAATTTAGAAGTACAAATATGAAACTAACATTATAAAGTGTAAAAAATTACAAAGATATGTCATTGGTCTTAAGGCAAATGTTTAATTTTTCAATGAGGATAAAAATATATTTTTAAAAATTAGACTAATAAAATATTTTTAAAATAATTATTAATTTCCAGAAAAAACATATTTTCTCTCTCTCTAATTAATTTGGACGAAAATTAATAATTAATTTAAAAAATTGTAAACCAATCAGAATTTTAAAAAGTAATATTTTATATCTAAGTATTCAAATTATTATTTTAATATCTATATTTGGAAAATTTTGTTAAGATTTTAAATTATGATTCTCCTATCATATTTCTTTTCTTTCATTCACAAATTGTTTTGAATTATCATATAATACATATGATAAATAAATATGTAGATTTTTCTCAACATATATTGTGATTTGAATTTTTTTAAAAAGTGGATATATTACTCAATCTATAAAAAAAAAAGATATGTGTTTTAATGTTCCATATCAACGGGTTAATAAAAATAAATTTATGTGGCTGATAAAATAATAAATTTTATTTGCCCACAATTAGAATATAATAATTAACACCTTTAAATATTTCACAAAATAATGATGCAAATACAACAAACAATATAAAATGGTAATATACATCAAACAAATACTAAAATATTCTAAAATAATTAGTATTTAAAAATATATATGTAGATTCACCAAATAATTGCAATATTAAAAGTAAATACTGTGTCAATCAAACTAACTTTTTAAAACAAATATAACAATAATTTTTATTATTATATTATAATTTTTGAAGAAAATATTGATTTGTGGTTTATAGTACGGGATATTTTCTAGTATATTTATTATTAGGATTATAAACAATACTACTTTAGGAAAGAAAAAATTAACACAAATCTTTACCATGGGTAAATATACTAGCTTCTTTTAATAAAAAAATGTCACGTTATGCTTAATCTAATTGATGCGTCCGAAACATTTCTAGAATGCGAATTAGTTATAAACTAAAACTAGATTTTAACCCGCGGTACACCGCGAGATTATATTTTTACTAAAATTATTAATATTTTCAAGTAGTAATTGTTAGTTAATTTTATCTGTTTTATTTGATGTTTAAGATTGTATAGTTGTATTTTGATTGTTAATTCTGCGATTTAATCTATGATATATCGCATGACGATTTATTTTTGTTATAGAACTGGTATTAATATCCTTTTATATTATTAAGTTGTACTTGTTTGTTTATAATAATTATGTATTTATAGGTGTCAAACAGGTTGGTCCATATTTTTTCCTTGGACGGCAGCGGGTCAACTCGCTAAGACCGCGGTCGTTAAAGTTATTCCCAAACATATTCCCGGTCTAAATTTATATTAAGTATTCTTTAAAAATTTAGTGGCAACAAAAAAAATAACTTGTAATATTGATATTTTGTAAATATGTTAATTGCTATACATTAAAATTTCTCACAGATAACCTAGGTTGCACTGAAACGGGTACGGGAACAGGAATCGGGTACGGAAACGGGGACGGAAAACGGTGAAGTAAAAATTTATAGATACGGGTACGGTATGGGTACTTCAATAAACATATAAGAAAATATACCCATACCTTGAATAAGAGGGGATTAGTAAAGCTAATAGGAAAAGGAGAGAGGGGAAAAGAGTCTAGAAAGTAGAAAAACATGAAAATATGAAAATATGCTTATGATAATAGTGCTTTGAATGAAATGAAATGGATGCAAATATCAAAAAATTCGATGTTATCTTCCCCTAAAGCATCTAAGGCGTCCCCATAGAGTCCCCGTAGAGTTTCCGTCCCCAACATGTCCCCATTACGGGGACGACTACCAAATAGACGTACCCGTGCATCATAACAGATAACTATGTAAAAATATTATTTATATATAATATATTTATTTTAATCATATGTTTGTGGTTTTTGGGACGACCTGCCAAACCGCTGATGTATTTTTCTAAAACCCGTAATCCGCATAGACTTAACCGTGAGGACAATTTTTTAACGGTCTTAATATTTTGTGTCTATGCCCACTCTGTCGTAGTACTATTTAGGATATACATGTGGATTAAGTGTTGTGTTTGCTCATGTTTTGACTATTATAAAGCTTAGTTTGTTATAAGAGATTAATATAAAGCTTTAGTTTGTCCAAAAAAAAAAAATATATAGAATGAGCAATTACGGAAGAGATGTTGTTATTTGTATATTCATCGAAGACAATGGGAGATAGATTGTACACTATGAAGGTTCATTTACCAGATCGTATCAACAAATTCGAGACATGATTATGTCTCAGAACAGAAGCTCGAAATTGAAAGTCACATAGTTACGTAAGAAAATATACACCTGATGTAATAGAATTATATGTTAGACCTGGATTTGAATGTGACTGAATGGTTGAAATATAATTCTTTGTTGCTTATGAAAGTCTTATATATGATTTTCTTTATATTTTCCACTCAGTCTTTTAGCTTCAGCTTTGATGTACTTATTCAATTACAATTAGATGTTGAATTCTTTCTCAAAAAAAAATAAAAAATAAAAAATTAGATGTTGAACTACACTAAATAATATGCACTTCTATCATTAATACACTTTCTAATAAAATGCATTTATTTGATAGGTGGCTGGTAATAAACAACAAAATCAGCCGTAATAGCTCAATAATTTTGATCAAGCTAGCTAGCTCAGTAACCAATTTTAATTGCCTAAGTTGTATAAAAACGTCTAAATTTCAAAAATGTAAACTGATTGTTGATTTAAAAAAAAACAAAAATTTGATTGTTGCTGAATAAAATAACTCATATATAACAATGTGGTTTGGATATAGGAGAGTATAGCGTAAATCAATAACTTAAGTAACGAAATGAATAATCCGTACAATCAAAACATAGTTTGAATAAGAAAACGTCTATTAGAGATGTAAACAAAGCAATAATGATAATAGTTAAGATTTTCTGCTTGTGTGTTTCATTTTTTTGGTGTTATGAGCTGTGGTGAATGAGCAGTATTTATAGACTTATAAGGAGATCCTAGGGTTGTAGGTGAGTGATTAGCGATACAGTTGTCAAGAAAGTAGATAATATTTTCAAGATCTCACAATTTCGGAATGTTTGAATAAGATTTAGAATGCTTATATGGAATATGCGAGTAATATACCAATGATTATGCGAGTATATTGGTTTCCATTTGCTACTAATTCTATAATTTCCAGTTCCCATATAATCAAAATCAAAGATGTAATTAAGATATTCTAGTTTCTATAATCTTAAAATATTAAATGTTGTTTGCTTTGTTTAAATAGCATTAAAGATCGAGATAATTTTGGGAATATAATACCAGACTCAAGATTTTCGGGTGGATATGGAAAGATTATCCTGATTTTTGCTTTATTCGATTTTTGTTAAGGTCTTAATTACAATGGTATTTTTTGTAAATAACTTTAAACTTTAAGCTTTATTTACTAAAACTGCTGTCAAAATGTTAATATAGATATTGAAAACTATAATTCTAAAACATTGTGTTTTGCTCCTACCACCAAACGTGAAGAGTGCAAAGTATCTGCCTTATGCGTAAGAGAAAGAAGTTGGCAAATTGATGATTAGTTCTCCGCAAAATCGAGATTGTTTTATGTTATTTTATTAAACCGAAAGCTACATTTAGAGCCTTTGCCTAATTACAGAAACGAAACCCATAAAATTTGGTCAGATATGCTGACTTGGCCAAATGTGTAGTTATAAATTCATATCCCTTAATACTTTGATTAGAAAGTGACAAACAAAGAGATAAAGATAATTGTGAGTAGAGGTGTCAAGCGGGCATGGACACTAAATATTAAGCCCGTTAAAAAGCGGGCCTTACGGTAATTGTGAGTATGTGGTAAATATTTCATATAGTTACATAACTATTTTTATATAATTTTAAATATATATTTTTTAAAAGTATGTGGTGACACAAATAATTTAATGTAAAAATATTAAAACATCTATAAAAAAATAATATAAACATTGATTTTATTTAAAATTGTTTTTTAATTATTTAATTATTATTTATACTATATTTTAACATATTTTTTATTAATTTTATTTTATTTTTAATATATTATTTAGGCCCAGCGGGGCGGGCTTGGACATAACTTTTATGTCTGCGGGCTTAGCGGACCGGCCCGTTGCGGTCCAAAAAATAGAAATTGCCCGCTGCAGACGGTCCAGATGGACGCGGGCCGGCCCGTTTGACACCTCTAATTGTGAGGTTTTAAGATAGAAGTGTTGACTAGTTATATCACATTCTTACCTATAAGTTTATCTGTTGTCTATTTCAAAATCTTTTTAATTATGTTAATTTGATCATAATTAAACTTGATATAATTTGATCATAATTGCATTTAAACTTAATTTGATCACGATCATTTTCTTTCTTTTGCTAATATGTCTAGAATATTTCATTTCCCGCCATAATTTTATTTGTTACATCCTTATCTGACAATATAAAATGGTACAATGAAAATAAAGATAAAGATTCGATAAATTTTTCAAGATAATACTCAACTTTGAGAAGCTTGCAAATTGAAATTTTTTTTTAAGATCATAACGGATTCGACTTCAAAGACGAGATTCGCAAAATCCTTGATCAAAGAATGGTCATAGAAGGCTCGCGCAAATAACGCATACAAGCTTTTGGCAGAGTGCTCCAGAGAGGAGACATATGGTGGATTTCTAGCTATCATGAGACGGTTCAAAAGCATTAGAACCAAGTCCTTCAAACTTTTACAACAATATCTCAAGACTCTTGATGAAGCTACGATCCGAAATTGCAAAAGGGAAATGCAAAACCATAACAAAGCAGGTGGGCCCTCCCTTATATATGAAGTATTCGTTCATAGAAGTTAAGGAAAT